>NW_016690198.1:6486861-6607439 GCF_001604755.1 Lepidothrix coronata | reverse complement strand
CTACTTTCTGCTATCAGAATACATGCTTTAAAATTATATCCTTGCAGAAAGGTTTCCACATTTTAATATTTTCTTCCTCAGAAAAGCATCCACCAAACTTTGAATTCACACACTGACACACTTTAATGACTAAAAATATAATACAATTTGAGAAGAAATTGAACTAAAAACTTCTGTACAGGAAAATAAGACCATAAAGTCCACGAATATAAATACAACCCTACAGCTATGACTGAACTGACTTTTTTTGTTGCTATCCACTGAAATGTTTAACCAGTGCCAGATTATTACATTTGCCTTTTTATTAATCTTATCTACACTGTTGTGTTCCCAGGCTACTACAAACATTGCATAAAGTCTTGTCTATATGGTAAATAAGTTCTATCTGGTTACCTAGGCACAACATAAACTATTTTCTATGAACCAAATACAAAATTAAACATGTAAAAAAAACCTTAGGGGAAAAGACAACTGAGGTTTGCTGCCAGAATATATTCTTTGGATTTAACATTCATATTCTCCTGTCAAATTTTGAAGTAATTATAGTGAACAAAATTTAGTGTAATTTAATTTTAAATCTTATGCTAATTGTCAGTGACCTTTGAACCTTAGAATCAGGGCTACCATACACATGGCAAATGTAATTATGGAATCTGATTTCCTATATGTTGTAAGCAATGAAACTGCTTTAATTGACACTGATATATATTTGTAATAACTTCTGTGTAAATTAAAAATCAATGCCAATATTAGCTCCCTGGATTCTATTTTTATCAGACTGTTTATTTCTTCAGAATTGGAGATATTCAGGAGCACATATTTTGCAGAACGTACAATACATATTTTAAATCCCAGTGTATTTTGCATGCATGCCATTTATGTTTAAATCTCATGTATCTTGCACTTATGTACACACACATAAAGACAAATCCCATCAGATCTAGGCTGCCTTCAGGAGGTTTTGCTTCCAGCTGATTTTTGATAGATTGTCAAGCATGCCTCACCATGACTAAGTGGGATATCACTGTATTATCTGGTATCAATGCTGCAGTGCATTGTAGATATCCAAAAAAGGGATACAAAAGAAGATGGAAGTAGAATTATTCACTTTACTTTTTTTCCTTCCAATTTCTATAGCATATTCTACATTTTTAAACCTTTCAGCGCTTTTGTGCATTCAAAGACATACTTGGCAAACACTGCTAATTTGTCTCCTATTTTTTCATTTTTCTTTGTCCCCATACTATTTATTTAAATGTCAGAAAGCAAATTATAAATACAAATATCTAAAATACATTTAAAATTTCATACCAAGGAATGTGTTTTTGCTCAGCATCAATAAAAATATTTTGTCATCTAGATACAGGCATTTGTTATGAATTCAGGTAGATTTCAGACTAGACTTCAAAACAGTCAATAGATGCTGTGGGGAGTGGAAGGAAGGTGATCTTTGTGGTTCGAGCCCTCAAAGCCAGCATTCTGGATTGCATAAAATATTTTTCTATTGTCATAAAGAACAGAATAAGTTATAATTTTTCCCAGAATGTAAAAAGCTGGCAGTGTATTTTGAAATTACCTTTTATGTTTAATGGTGTTAACCATATAAGCTATGGATTAAATAAAGATGAATTGAGTGACAATACAGAGAATAAGAACACTCACAGCTCAAAGGTCTTGCTCTCACACACAGCACAGGGCCACATCTGATCTCACAGTGGTTTATCCTGCTGTGACTGCACAGACTTCATTAAGCTTCATCCTTTATATAAACACAAATGAATACATAAATAGAAAGCAAAGACTTGCACAGATTTTACAGTGGGAAGGGGGGAGGGTGAGAGGTGCAGAATCTGAATTGGGAAGCATCCAGCTACAGCTCCAGTTCTGTTTTCAAAGGCTGTTTGTTCACATTGTATTCCTTAGAAAGGAAGCTAATTTACATCAAAGCAGCAAAAACAGTGCAATATTATAAAATGTCAGGGAAATTTTGCCTTTCAAAGAAATAACATTTCTCACCTGTAACTGAAACTCAATGTGATATAAATTAGGTCTTTTAATTAGAAGCATTAAACCAGACCAGCTCCTTACTATAATTTCAAGTAGAGAACTCTCTTCTTTCCTGGATTCTTTCCTAGCAATACTAGTCAGACGTCATGGTGTACCTAAGATTCATATTCCAGAGAAAGAACCACCACCATTCCTCTCACTCCAGGCTCTTTGGAAAGAACAGAAAACAGAAAAAAAATCAGACAAAAAAACATAACTGATTTCTGTTAGCTTGCAGAAAGAAGCACATTTTTGTAACCAGTGAACTAATCCCTTTTAAAAAATAAAAGAATGAAAAGAAAAACTTTATAAGCTAGATTTTATAAATACCACAAATTCCCAGCGTACCCAACTTACCTGTAGTTATATTTTACTCAGCAAACAAACCTTCGACTTGTAATTTGCTTCTGATGTAGCCTAAAAGCACTTTATAGTATTAAAGCTTATTGATGCCTGTAAGACCCTCTTACCTACAGCTATTTCAAATGTAGTGAAATAATGCAACACTAATCTCTAAGACTTTTATTCCATAATAGATGTTTTTCTCACTAAATCAATTCAAAGGCTAATTGGGGTGGAAGGTGACTATCTCTAGTGGTTATAAATACATTTGCATTGCAATCAATCTTTTACCCGGCTGATGTTTAGCGAGGCTGAACCAGAGCCCAGCCCGGCCCCGGCAGTGCCGCCCGGTCCAACACATAGTCAATGCTGCCATCCAGTGGCACATCCAGTGGCACATCCAGCGCTGGCTCCGCTCGCCAGACCCCGACTCCCACACCCTCGCCCTCACTTCTCAGTGGACACGTAGGCAAGAGGAGGGAGGGAAAGGCGAATGAGATGACAGGAATGCAGGACTCCTTTGCTCAACTCCACCTTTGTCCTGCGGATTCGACCGTCACATCAGCTCTTCCACCATGCAGATACTGCCGCCCGAGCTACCTCGGGTCTGCCGGGCACCAGAAGTTCGACCCACCTGCTGCAGCCAGAGGTGTAACAAAAAGCAGCAGACAATTTAAACCAGGCAAGCCTCACCTCTTTGAAAAGAAAGACCAGAAAAAGTTATTGATTTCTTCACTGTGTCTTGGACCACCGCCCACGTCCATCATACATAAAAGTCACTCAAAACATCTCTTGAGTATGTTTCATCCTCCTGCCCAGTGAGAAGTCTCCTGTCACTTCCTGAAATAAGCTTACTTGCACACACCACCGATGGGAAAAAAAAATAATAAAAAAAAGGTAAGGACTTTGTAGTTTTATTGGGCACATAATTCAAGTTACTATATACACTGCACAAATCTCAGGTGTCGGAGAGATACAAACACACTCAATACTCATCATGTAACCACCTCAAAAAATCTGCAAGCAAGGCTGTTCGCAATATTTCTGTGAGCTAGGTAGTACAGAATATCCAAAATACAGAAGTCCGGTTTACTTTCAAAAAAACTCCCTGTGTCTGAAATGGGTGATAAAGCTTTCCTTAGACAAACTTAAATAAACATTTTTGGGATGAAGAAAGTTAAAAAAGCATTTTTACAGCTTTTGCCTGATAAGAAATATGGAGATGTGACAGAAAGCATCTGCTTTTCTACCAGAGAAGTTATTGGAGGAAAGAGCTGTTTTATTTACTTAGTTTGCCTGAGAAACAGCAGATTATCTAAGTGAGCTCAGTGATGCGTATCTTTGTGCATCTTTGTGCATCTTTGTGCATCTTTCTGAGTGGACAGCTTGCACTGAAGTGTATCTTCTCCTTTAAGAAAGGGGATGGCCTAAATCAACTATTTTGCATACCTGCAAATTTAACTCATCATCAGCCAGACTGTTACCAGGCATTATCCATGGAAGGATCATACATAGTCAATGGTAAATACATAATAAGCAAGCAGCCAATACAACATTTATGAAGCTACATTATTACTAGGTGGTCTCTAGAGTTTTACAACCAGAAACTTAAAGTAGCAAATTGCTCTAATTTAGCAGACTGGGTTTACTGAAGCCAGCTATCATGATTGCAGAAGTTTGCTTTCACATGCCTAATGTTGTAGTAAACAGTTCACAGACTGTAAGTTATGATGTTAAGGCAGGGGGCAAAAAAACTTGTATTCTCTCTGTTATTACTGAGATTTTGTACATATAGCCTCAGAAGATAGTATTTCCTCTGTAAATATTAGTGCTGTAGCATGGTACTTCACACTGCAGGTAAAGGCAGGACAAGGCCTTGTGTCATTGAATACACAGGCTAAAATGAATACTGAAATAGAAGTGGAAGCCTAAGGGAAAATAGCATCTTGAAGACAGACAAAAAGAAAAAAAAACGTTAGGATTAGTTACAAACATATCTGCATAATGGTAGTTAACAGCATTTTCTCTAACTACAGTTTAAATTTACATTGTTGTTTAAAAGAAAATAGGGGATGCATTTTTTAGATGACCAAAAATTATATTTAAAAAGTTTTCTCAATACATCGACCAAGCAATCAGACAAGTTAATGGAAGAAAAACCAAAATTCACTGAGGTTATTAAACTGATAAATACCGCTTGTGACTGAGAAAGTTCCTGAACTCTGTAATGCTGAGAGAGATGAGAACTGGGAGAAGTATTAATATAATCTTTCATTTTCTCATATTCTTTCTTAGGTATCTGATGATAAACACTACTAGTGACAGACTACTCTGCTCAGTACACAGTCAGTCTGCTGCAGCATGGCTGTTCTTGTACAGTGACTTTAAAAACCTTATCTGTTTTCACTCAATTTGAATTAAGCATATTTGGAAAAACTACATTTGAAAAAAATCATAAAAAGTCATTAAAAACGTCCTTACAATCACCTGTCTATGCTGAGACTGCTTGTGGATTCTGATAAGCCATCTTAGTTTAAATATACTTCATTAAAAGCTTCACAGCTATTGAGTCAACTTTGTATCTTCACATGACACACTGACTAGAAGTGATCTGCTGAGTTTCCATTTGAACTGATTTTGTGCTTTTAGCTCTGAACCTTCTCTCATGAGTTATGATGTCTCACTGCTACACTGCTCTTACATTAGCGTGCTTACTGAAGGAAAGGTACAAACTAGCATAGTATCAGTGATGTCCATTAATTGCTAAATTGGAATGTTTGAATTTAAATCACTTCAGCAACCATAAAGTTCAGTGCATGAGTATCCCAAAGTTAAAAATTATAACAGCTGATTATTTAACTATGCTTTTGTTTTATTTTGATCTAAGAGCAATACTCATGTTTAAAAAGAAAGAGTTTTTCTTGCACAGTAAGATCATCCACACGGAAGGATACCATTTCTCTACTAAATCAGTTCCTAATTCATAACACATTTATCCATCAGAAATGCCCTAGTTTTGTTGTATCATGTTACTGTCTATTAAAACAAAATTGTAATCTTTTCAGTCCAACATCTTTTCTTAAAAGAGTCTCATAGGCAGGTTTGGTCTTTACATTATGATTTTATTTCATGGTAAGCTCCTCCATTTTTATTACTGCCTAACATGAACTCTCACTGAAATGTGACCTGACAATTTATATCTGTATTTATTCATGCTAAGTCTTCTGCTCCACAACTACTGAGCTGAAAGTGTAGTATATTTACTGTAGAAATAATACTTCCTGCTACTCCCAACAAAGAAGGTCATACCAGCTTGACATGAAAGGAAATGTGATGTTTCATGTTTTTCAGTTGTAGCACACATTTTAAATTCATCATTAAAATCATCTATAGGAGAATGTTTATGCAAATTGCTCTTTTCCCCAACTCCCTTTTCTTTCTTTTAGGTCAGCAAATAGTTTATGTATGTGGCACCACCCTGCCACACAGGGGAAAAAATATCAAATACACAGACTCAAAACTTACTGAGTAATACAGTTAAAAAAAAAAACCAAAACAAAACAACAAAAAACAAATCGGACCAAAGCAGTGAGGCTCAGGCCTGTCTGTGCCTGAGCTTTATTAATATATTCTTATCCCATTGGCAAAATCTTACATTTTTGGAGTATGGAAGGAAAGGGTCCCAAAGAGATCTATAAGCTGTTAAGCTTCATGTCCTTATTAAACCAGATCAATAGCCGCACAGTTGTAGTTCCATGATGAAAGATGTGGTTGATTTTTAATTCAGTTTCATCTGCACACTAGTATTTCAGTTCCTAGCTGATCATCAGTACACAGTAACTATAGCTACTGTGCTAATTTCTGCATTACACATTTCTACATTAAACTTCCTAAGTTATTGGAAGGCTCAGAACATTAGATATTGCTGTCATGAAAAGACAGTTACTGAAAATTAGTCAGAAATATCAGTTGCTTTTCCTTTAATTAGATAAATGCATTTAGAAATATGCAGATATCATTTGTGCTCTGTAAGCATGTTTCCATACCTTATTGTATAGAAAATGCTCTACTGTATTATTTAAAACACTATAATATCAACAATTTGTAAATCCTAAAAATATTTATAGGATAGTTCTTAAAAAACAAAGGTAAAGTCTTTTTTGAAGACCAGTTAGATTATCCACCTATTGAACTTTCCTAGTTAACACAAGATGAGCTGTTGCATTGGGGTTGTGTGCATGTTATTTGTTTAGGGTTTTTTAAGTAACAGATTTTAGCTACAAAACGAAGCATTTTCTGAAGCACTTATTCTATTCCTAGTGATATTTCTCAAGCATATTTTATTTTAAAATAATGATTTCAGTTACAAAGCACATATAGTAAGAACTTTCAAATGTTCACTCTAAGTGGCAGCATTGCAGCACAAGTGAAATACAGTATTTTAGCATCCATAGCAGGAAATCTGTTTAAAATCAAAACCAACCAACCAACCAACCAAAAAACCCCACAGGAAAAAAAAAAAAAAGGAAGCACACCATGCAAAAACTAATTTGGCAGTAATGCGAGTTTTATGTCTGTACAAGTGGTACAAAATGTACTTAAACCACTTTGCCCCCATCTCTCCCTTCTTTCCTAGGCTCAGCTTCACTGCTGATTTCTCTACCTCCTCCACCCCAGGGGGACAGAAAATGGGGACTGTGGTCAGTTCATCACACATTGTCTCTTGCCTCTCCTTCCTCTGCGGGGGGGGAGCTCCTCACACTCTTTATCTGCTCCAGCGTAGGGTCCCTTCCATGGGAGAAAGTCCTCCCTGAACTTCCCCAGTGTGAGTGCTTCCATGGGCTGCAGTTCTTCATTAAGTGCTCCAGCATGGGCTCCCCATGGACTAACAACTCCTGCCAGCAAACCTGCTCCAGCATGGGCTTCTCTCTCCACTGGGCCACAAGTCCTACCACAACCCTGGTTCAGCATGGACTTCACATGGGGTCAAAGCCTCCTTTGGGCATCTGCCAGCTCCAGTGTAGGGTCCTCCATCAGCTGCAGGTGAATCTCTGTTGCACCATGGACCTCCACGAGCTGCAGGGGCACAGCTGCCTCACAATGGGCAGCACCACAGGCTGCAGGAGAATCTCTTCTCTGGTGCCTGGGGCACCTCCCCACCTCCTTCTTCACTGACCTTGGTGTCCGTAGTGCTGTTTGTCCCACATATTCTCACTCCTTCCTTCTCTGGTAGCAATTGCTCCCACACAGTAACTCCTTCCTCTTCTTAAGTTTGTTATTTCAGTGGCACTACTGCTGAGTCTGATGGGCTTGGCCTTGGCCAGTGGTGGGTCTGTCCTGGAGATGGCTGCATTGGTTCTGTTGGACATGTGGGAAGCTTCTGGCAGCTTCTCACAGAAACCACCCCTGTAGCCCCTCTACTACCAAAACCTTGCCACACAAAGCCAATACAGTCATAGTATTTCTGCTTTGATTTCAGCCTCAGACTTTAACTTTCAGTAGGTGGAAATACTTTCCATCAGCAGGACACACTCACCTCATAGTTCTCAGATAAAGAAATGTCCTACTTACTTATAAAATAATAATTTTGAAAGATGTCAATCTTCTAAGTCTAATTCCCTGGACACCTAAAACTTCTGGGTAGGCTTGCACAGCCACCAGTTACTTTGAGTGACAGGTGGGGCTGCAGTCTAAGCTTGGTGGTGAGGAGAGCAGGATCATGATCTGCTTCTGCTCCAGATGAGTCAGCAGATTCATCTTCTCCTGACCTCAAGGACGGGACAAAAGAACACCTTGTCATGTTTAGCATTTATAAAGGATGAAAATTATTTCCAGGTTTGCAGGAAAGATGGTTCAGAGAAGAGATGTTCTCCCAAAACCTTGTTCCTCAATATCCCTTCTAGCTGGTTATGGTTCCATGAAGAACTTAATTAAAGTAAATATATCAATCAACCTCCTGTAGTAGTTCTCAGTGGTAGCCATTACTTTTGTACAGTTCTTAACAATTAAACTCAACAATTTCATGATCACTGTGGCCAAGACAGCCACCAGTCATCACTTCACCCATGAGATCACCTCTAGTTACAAACAACAGACCTAGGAGTACACCTTTCCTACTCAGTTTGCTTAGCACCTTTATCAAAAGTCAATATGTGCTTTAGGACTTTGAAAGGCTTCTGGAGTAGGCCCATGCAAACTTTCTGAAGGACAATAAAGACAAGTTCAACATCCTGCTCCTGGCTCAGGGCAATCTCCACTATCACTACAGACTGGGGGATGAAGGGTTTAAGAGCAGAGGAGAAGGACTTGGAGATACTGGTGGATGAAAAATGAGATCAGCAACATGCACTTACAACGTGCACAGAAAGCCAACCGTATCCTGGGCTGTGCCAAAGGCAGTGTGACCAGCAGGGCAAGGGAGAGGATTCTCTGCCCTTCCACTCTACTCTGCTAAGACCCCATCTGGAGTGCTGCATCCAGCCCTGGGGTCCTGCGCACAAGAAACACTTGAACCTCTCAAAGAAAGTGCAGAGAAGACAATAAAAATGATGACAGGATGAGAACACCTCTCCTACGAGGAAAGGCTGAGAGAGCTGGGGTTGTTCAGCCTGCAGAAAAGGAAATTCTAGTACTACCTTATTTTGGCCTTTCAATATTTACATAAGAAACATGGAGAGATGCTTTTTATCAAGGCCTGTAGTGACAGAACAAGAAATTACAGATTAAACTGAAAGAGGGTAAATTTAGATTGGATGTAAGGACGATATTTTTTACATGAGGCTGGTGAGACACTGGACCAGGTTGCTTAAAGAAGTTGTGGGTGCCCCATCCTTGGAAACATCCAAAATCAGGTGGGAGAGGGCTTTGAGCTACCTGATCTAGTGAAAGATTTCCATACCCTCCATATACTGGAGGGCAGTGGTGGTGTTTTGTGTTTGGACTAGATGTTATTTAAGGGTCTCTTCTAATCCAAAACACCTTCTTTTAATGAATTTCCTAGACCTCTTCAGGTCTTATTCCAGGTGGCAGAGACCAGCATAGACTTTATCTTTGAGTAGATTTCAAATGAGTGCATTGAAGTGTCTTCATTCTATTGCTATTATCAGATCTATTAAAGCATGTAACAGTAACACCTCTTAACTAAACAAACATAACTGTAACTGCAAGTCAAGGTAGCATTATGAGTATCATGTTTTCAAATTCCTTGCCATGCAAAAAGATAAAATCTGTTCAGCAATTCTTAAAATAAGAGCTATCATTATTTCATCTAGGACTGTAGGAAAGGGGGGGAAAAAAGGCAAATTTTATAAAACTATCTTTATTTTTTGTCTTACATTTAAATAGGGATGTATTTCATCTTTAGACATCCAACCAACATTTACTTCATTAGTTTAGACAGGAAAAATAACAGGATATAAATACAAATCATATTGGCACACCTATACCAGTGCTGACTGCTCCACTAAAAGAAAACCTTCTTCAGCATTTAAGTCAAGCACTTAAAAAAATTGCTGAAAAGCAAGTGCCTAGATACTAGTCGTTTCAGCAAATAAACAGTTTTTATATATTTGACCATTTTAAGTCCATACTATTCACACTTTGTTATGTGTATGGAGTTCAGATCATACAAACACTGTACAGATCAAAAACCTCTGAGAATAAAACTCATCAGGTGTACATAGCACATGTACAAAGCTAAAAATTTGGTCAAGTACTACAAAGGATATTTTCATATGAGAATGGTCAAGTAACCTACTTTTCAGCTCAAATAAAGACAAAGAACTAACTTCATGAGTTTGAAATAATCAATAACACAGACTATTGGAGTGGAAAACCTTATGACCTGTTAAACCCCGTGTTTTTGTAGACCAAGTTCAGGTTTTCTAAAACAAACACTTGAGATCAGGAACACAAATAACAATGAAGATCAAAGTATACATATAAGCACACAATCCAAACAATAAAATACACTTTTGGCTTTTAAGGATAAATAAATTACAAAATACAATTAAAATTCTTGTAAATGCAATGATTAATTCAAAAGTGTGCATTTATTTTAATATACATTTTAAATGCTACCACAAAACAGATTAAAAATAAATAAGTATGCCAAAAGACATGTGTGGATAGAAAAAAATGGCTAGGAGAATTATAAAAAAATGGAGATAATCTGAGTTTTGGTCAATAAATCTGTCTAGTCACTTCCATCTTTCACACTTTTTCTTTAATAACTGGTAGCTAAACATGACAAAAGCATAACTCTGTCATTATGGCTTTAAAAGAAGCATATATTTTCTGAAAAAGAAAATGCAAAATGGGCTGTCTTGTCTACAGAACTGTTGGTTTGCTCATATTGCAAGCACTTCACGGGACTGTAGAGAAGTACCTGACACATCCTTGCCATCCTATCTTACACTGCAAGACAAGCAACTTCCAAGAAAACAATCGTGGGAAATTTTGGGTGCTATGGGCTGGTATAGAGAGAAGTCTAACTCACTTCCATTGCATTTGTTTTCTAAATTAAAGAGCAAAATAATTTACAAATACATCTCTAACTTTTCATGGCACATCCATATTTTCAAATTAAAGATGATGTCAATCATCAGTTACCTTAGCGAGCATACAGGCTTTAATACTGACTACATTTTAATCAGAATCACATTTCTTCTTTTATAATTGCTCTGTAGATCTCTTTTGAAGGTAATTCAATTTTGCTAACATTATTAGAAGCACAGCTTAAATTATACAAACTTCTGTATTCTTTGTATAAATGCTCTTGTAATTTCTACTGTACTGCAATTTTCATTGTAAGCATAACAAAAGCAGACTTTCAAACCAAGAGGCTACTGGAAATACTTTCTGTTCATTAGTATCTCCAGCATTTAGATAACTGTCAACAATTGAATCAGCCTCCCCAGTATCTCTACACAGTGACCATTTGGCTACAATATCAGCAGTAATACTGGGACAAAAGAAGAAAAACGATGCAGGTGTCATAAAATAAATCTTAAGATTTTATTGTTTTTCAATATGGTTGTGCATTCATATTTTTCTTCTGCATTTTTGAAGAGAACTGCTTTTGATACACTGCTACAAACTCAAATAACAGATTTATGACGTCTGTCTTCATCTAAGACACAGCTGCTACTTCCTAGAAAAGAAGAAATACTTCTCAAGTTCACTTTTGCTCAAGATACTGTTCATTTCTATCACATCGTTGGTCCATATGTTGACGGTCAAAGAACCACTCCTACTCGACAATATTTTAAAGCTTTCAGAATAGATGAATTAAAGAAACAAAAGTTCAATGCAGAAGAACCAAATCAAAGCACACAGGCATGACACTGTTTCTCACGGAGTCCTTGGAAAACGTGTTTACTGCGGAGGTTTTTGTTGCTGTTTTTTTTTAAGATCACAAGACAACAGGTGAACAACTAAGCATTTTCCCATGTTCATTTGTTGCGCTGAATGGTTTTCCTTTTCCTCCGCTTGAATAAACAGCAGCACCTGCAAGTGTGACACAAATTACATATGATATGAAAAGAAACCGCAAAACTAAACTGATTACTGTATGTTTCACTTAAGTACATAGTTCAGGCATAGCCAGCACCAAAAAGAACACACTATTGCGGATGATTGATTTATTAGTGAAAGAAACTGAAGTAGAGATATTTTTTACACATTTCATCTTTTTTTTTTGAAAAAAGTATCAAATGAAAAAAGCTATGATAGAAATAGCTACTAAGTTTAGAGTATTGATGAGAGTATCAAAAGCACAGGCACTATAGGCTGACTTAAAAATGTGTTTGTAAGAGTAAAGGACACTCCATTACCTGAGTACTCTTTAACTGGTAATATTCCAAGCAGAAGCTTGCACTTAAGATTGTATCACCTAAACTGTGCACTTAAGACACTACTGTTGCTAATACAAGAAAACTTGAGCTTCCTTTGTCAACCAGAACTTGGAAAAACCTTCCCCAAGGCTATTCCCCAAAATTTTTTAGAACAAAATATTCATGAACAACATAAAATTAATGTTCTCATCCAGTGCTGTGATAACACTACTACAGTGAAAAATCACAGCTTAAGTATTAAGTACACTGACATTCTTTATTCTGCTTTATTGACAAATACTGTGAATTTTACTTAGCAAACAGAGACCATCTGAAAGGACCTGAAAGAACACTACAAAATGAAAAAGAACTGGAGGGAGCTAGGGACAGATAATACAGAGGACTGCAGAAGTCCAGAAAGTACTTCTGAAAATAAACTGGAGAGGAAAGCAACAAAGAACACAAAGAAAATTAATTCATCTGAAAGCACTGTTAGCCTTATTTTAGGCAACTTTCAACTCCCAAACACCACCTTTAAAAGTAAAGCTTCCATTTACTAAAGCATTCACACTGTGCAATCAAAAGTGAACATGCAAGCTGTCTACCTTAACAGAGCTTGCCTCATGGAGTTCTGTGGTTTGGTTATTGAATTCTCACTTGCAGTGCTATACACCAAAGGGTCTTAAACTATGAAATACAACAGAAGTGAAAATATAAATGTACTCCATCAATAGCCTATCAGTAAATCCTTAAGTTCACCAAGCATTTTATATCACTAAAATTCAAAAGAAATACAGACAATTTAGTTTGGAATATGGGAAATGGGGAAAGCATTTGAAAATCAGGGAGAACAAGGGTCTAAAAATAAGGTTCTACAGGGGGTGAGAACAACATCTAAAGTAAGGGGAGACAGAAGTTACCTTCTCAAAATATCCAAGGCACCCTGTCGCTCAGTCACTGAAAAAGTAGCAGTGGGCAGAGGCAGACCAGAACTGCTCTGAGAGTTACATAACTTTCAGTAGAAAAAAAGATTGGTTATTGATGAAGAGGAAGCCCAAAATTAAAATTCAGTAGGGGAAACTACATAGGTAAGTATTTTTACAGCTAGCAGAAGTATCATAATGTATTTACTAACTTAAAAGTACTTGTAAAAGAAGAGACAGAATTGGTTTTGAAGGCTACACTGACTGTAACTGTAATTCCCCCATTACTACTAAGCCTTTTTTTTCAATATCTGCCTATACCCGCTAACACCCATTATCTTATAGCTTTGAATTTACTCGTAGATGTATGGACGCCAATTCAGTTTAATCTTTCTTTGACCCCAATCTTTTCACAAGAATTTTATATACGTATATACCAACAAAAAAAAAAAGCATTTTACAGTGCTCCCTCCCTTTCAACATGAATTATCCTATGAGACTGTAAATGACGAAGTCCTACCCTGAACTGTGATGGTAAATCACTTTTATACTTGTTTGAGATTATGAGGTCTCAAGGAATGCCTACAGAAAAATTTTGTCTTGATTCATAATTTTAGCATATCAGAACCCAGGTTACATAAGTAACTGCAGGAAGATGAAAGTGTGGCAGAGAATTTATATTCTAGAAAGACAATCTAGAATTTAACTCTTCACTCTTCAACTAAATTTTGTTTATACGCAGCACCTCTCAAGTAGATCACACTTCTTAAATGTTTCAGATTGCTTGTATCCTGTGTAGTTCAAGGACACTTGAGGTTTTCTTGGTTCCTTATCAAAAAATTTTAATCATTCCTTGCTGCAAATCTCATACTGTCTTTTATTTCTTCTGCATAGCCCACTTAGTTTGCTGCTTCTCTTTCAACCAGAGAAGAATGGCACTATGCAATGAAAATTCAAGAATTCTATCTTTAACCAACATAAATCACTGCTTTTTTAATCCTGGTCTTCTGGAGTTTGAATGATACTACTACAAAGAGCATCATTTCTATGAACAGTTGGTTTTTTTTTTTAATTATAAGAACTATTCAAGTATTTCAGTTCAGGGTAAATCACTAAATGCTGAAGACTCTTGCTTGGTGCAGGAAAATAAATCCCTTATTAATATGTAATATATCTAAAAAGGTTAAAGGAATGTAAATTCTATGGAAAACTGTAAAACACAGGACTCTCTTGGAAATGTGAACTGAAGTACACTGAAATGTATCTTTTTAAGTCTAGAAGTGCTAGACCTTACAAGGCATATATGCACCTTTACATGGGAATAAGAAAGGTCAGACTGCATTACCTGATAATAAATTTTATGAAAGAAACATAACTCTGAAACTAGAGATCCATAGTGCATAGTCTCTCAACTACTATAATTAATAACAGAAATGTAGATATGCTCCTAAGGATACTGTCACTAGAGGGTGTTATTACCATTTATATATAATACAATATGGTTGTAGCCATATTTAAAGCTACAGAATGGAGCGTTATTAAACAGTATTAGGCTACAAATATATCATTCAATATACATGCAAAACACGTAAGAATAAATAAGTTTAAAAAGGTTTAAAAATCTCTAATTCTAGGAAAGGATTTTTTCTTTTTACATAAATCATTTAATGACCGCTAACCTCTTTACCTACAGTTTATAAAACATTTCTAGAGTAGGCAGTATAATAGCAATCTATAAAACTCAAAAACCACTAAACTTTTCCTGTACAATCTAAAGTGACCTTTGAGATATTATCTAAGGTAGCAATCTCAGCATGTAATGAACATTTCTTGTCCTTCTTAAAACATCCTTCTTAAAACTTTTTTCCTGTTAAATATCCTTCTTTCTACCACTTGAACAGTCCCTTCACTCAACATGCTAAAGCAACTTAATTTGTGTTTAGATAGCTGTGTTTTTATATTTGCCATCTACCACGTGGCAGCACTTTACTGCAGGATTAGTAACAAGTGTTTACAGTGTCAAAGAGGATGAAAGACACAAAAAGGACAGATGGTTTCCTGTTTGCCCTTCTCTGTCTTCCCACGGCAGAGCCTTTTGGTTATGCAAATCACACATCTCATAGAAGCAACTGTTCTAGCAAAGAGTAAAGGAAAGAGAGGCTGATTGGTCAGCAAATGCCAGGGCAGAATAGTGATCAGGTTAGTTTTCTCCTTGGTTTACAACTTCAGTAAGTAACAACTGAAGTAGGGCTGAAAGCTACTTTTTTAAAAACCCAAACAAAAAAATAAACCATCAACAACAACAAAAAATCACCAACACCCAAAAAACAAAACCAAGCCACCAAAACGCCAAAAACCTGACACCTACTGCTCATGATTGCTGCACAGCAACACCATGAAAATGACATAAGATTTAGAATATATACTGAGAGTACAGAAATATTTCTCAAGCAATGAAAGTGTTGAAAAAATGTCCCAAAACAACAAAATAAATCAATGGAAAAAAAATCTTGAATATACTGAGCACTGAAAAATATTGCACTGAAATGGCGACAGAAGAGCTAATATTCAGGTAAATTATATTTGTGTTATAAATAGAAGACATCAGCAAGAGAGGTTAGCTTTGCTCATATTTTCAGAAGGAGAAAAGATTATGAAAGAGGCACAAAGTGAGTCTTTTTGGAAAACAACGTCTCCTTAACACCAAAAATGTCCATATCACAGACACGAAAGATAGTGATTATTGCATTTCCTTATATTCTTCAGCAGTGTAAAAATCTATAAATGCACGTTTAAATGTCTCACAATACTTTTTGATATTAAGATTGCAACTATTATGTTAAAATGTAAAATTACCTAAACCTTCTAAAGCATCATTTCTGAAAAAATATGTATACTTATGCACTGATGCTTATTAGCAATGCTGGGGAGCAGGTGTGGGTGAGGGGCACACATGTATGTTTATTACTGCCAAAATATAAAACAACTTCTACCCCCTAAAAAAACCCCAGGGACTGACAAAACTGCAGTTTAAATAGACAGTGCTGGAAAATTAATTTGACTTTCATACTTGAATAAAAGAAGATTTATCTAAAGAGTAGGATATTGAGACTAGTTATCTCATCTGTAACAAAATCAGTAAAGACTAGGCAAAAGAGGTCAAGGACAGCATATTTGTCCATCACATATTTACATCAGAGAAAATAAACTTCTACAGCAGCTGAGCATCCTAGCTACTAAGAATTCTTTTAACTTTCTGCAGATAACTAAGTAAAGTTGATAACTAAACATGGGTTGAACTGTGCTAAGAACTATTCAAAACACGAGAAATTTAATCATTTCCTGTGTGTACATGAACTGAGCATAAAGAAGGTTGTCACTGTGCTTATTCAAAGGGAGAGGACAGGGAATTTATCCATGAACAGCCTACTAACATCCTTGCTCCTTGGGAACTTTTTTTGTTTTAAATATATATAAGAAAACTGTATTCTTGACAGTAAAATAATAATACAGTACTCTACAAAGATGGCAGATTAAGAACTTAGTTCTTTTCAGTCATTACAGAAAGCTGGTGCAGAAATGTGGCACAACAGACACCTCCACTCACGACAATATTAACTACACATGCACATAAACCTTACACACCAGAACCTCAAAATCTGGCTTTTCAAAAATTTCCCCTTTTCTAAAAGTTAGGAAAACAGTCCCTACAACACTAACTGCTGTTAAGGAATGCCTGCTGGATTGCTCTGTTACTAATGTATCCTTCATATTTGAGTGCCCCTATTTGACAATAAACTAGGGCACATATCCTTATAAAATGCTATTCCAGGTACAATTATAAAATAAAACATGTTTTAAGTTATATTGCCTTTAGCTGTCAAGAATATTTTTCTGTACTATTTTGCAAGTTTGAGTTTACTACTCAAATGCGTAAACATTAGTTGTCCATGCCACGTTAACTGACGTTAATATTTCTCCCTTTCATTACACTAATTTTAAGGAACCCTGAAGTTATGTTTTAGTGATTAGTTAGCAGGTTGTTAAAGACTAATACTCTGGTAAATATTTCATTTACAGAGACAACTGGCAAAGTTCAAACATTGGCTAGCATTTATTATTTATTAGGTATTTTCTAGATGTTAAAATACTGGCTGAAAGCTACAACATCTGAAAAAAATGTTTTCCCCTTTAAAACAAAATAGTAAGTAGGAAAAAATATTCTAGTGCCCATTAAAAAGGTTGAAATAAAGTACATCACAGACTACACAACTTAAAAGCAAGCAGTATTTGAAGCTGACAGAATAGCTCCTGAAGGCAGCTGCTTGTAAAAGCAATTAATTTTTTCATGGAATTAAAACATGTTTTTTGATTTTCAAATGGACATTTTATTTTAAAGTTCTCTGATATTAGTTTTAAACCCAATAATAAGAACAAAGCTTCTGGGGCTATTTCTGCCTGCTTATGCTGTATAACTCACCACATGTTCAACACTTTCTGGCAGCTACACAGAAGGAGAGTAAGGAAAAAAAAGAGAATCAGAATACCACACAGAGAAAGAATTTCACATCTTGCACACATAGCTGTTGGTAGTCAGAAGACTGTCCTAAATATTTCAAAATTAGTTGAAATATCAAAAATGCATGCACTTCTCTAGCATAGCAAGATGTGTTATTAAAGGCTTAGCCTAAAAGTACAAGCTATAGAAAGTCTTTTACTTAAAAATTTAAAGACAAAACTAGACAGAGCACTGGAGTTTTGTCCCTCACCAGTGGCTATTAGTTTAGATAATATTTCTTTAATAACTATATGAGAAAAATATTGAAGCAGCTGAGCCCACAAGATCCAAAGAATACAAAAACAAGGACATACTTTGTTTCATCCATTACTTCTACTTCTGCAGGAGCTGTGATGGGTGCATTTGAACGGCCTGCAGTTGGGTCATCTGTGTTGAGTTCTCCATTTGTTGAGCTTACTACCTGAAATCACCAGAAAGACCTGAAATTATGCCAGTGCCAGACTCACATTTGTTAACTCCTAAATCTTAAAAAAACCCAATAGATTTTTTAATTCCATAATTCTTTTTATTTCAGTAATAGTTTCTTTGTCAGGTTTTATTCCTGCATCCCCATGCTTTTGTCATTTTCCTTTCGTATCTATTAGTGGAACTGACATTTACATGACAAACTCAGTGAGTGGACTAATCAAAGCAACTCAGTGGATCAGGTTTGCTCATCTCCCTCATGTCTCTTCAGAGTCTTAAGGGAAGGCACTAAACACTTTCCTGATACCAATCAATCTAACCCTATCTCTGCTTCTTTAGTGTATTTATGCTCCTTAGTTTCCATCTTTGTATGGCCTGATTCATTTGTATCTCAAAAGAGTACTCACTAGAAGAAGGGAAAACTAAGACATTTGCTAGACTGAAGAGTATAAATGGTATCTGATTTTTAGAACACAAAAACACTTACTGCCAAAAAATTAATCAGCTCCAGAGACCAACAGTAGTCCACAGTTCAAGATTATTACCAGCTGCTGCCTGATGGGCAGAGATCAATGTAGACAAAAGGAGCAGGAAGAAAAGTCACCATCATAATATCATTCCCCTCACCCTTCTAAGCTCTACTCTTAATGCAGCAGTTGTATCCTATCTATTTATAGCCAGAGCTAAGAGCCTAGCTTATTGAAGTTTGTTTTGTGGTTCCTTTTCTAAGTAAGTACAGAGCTTCAGAAGTTTGCTACACTTAAGGCATTTTCCATGCCATATGCCTACATTAGGTTGAGTTCTCTTCTTTTTCATGTTTGACTAAAATAGCAACCACTGTCAAGAAAAACTGTTGCTCTGTAACAAAACAAAAGATGTCTGAGATTGCAGGATCTAATTAGTTACATTTTAGTCAACATAACTGAAGGAATTGTGGGAGATTGGGCTTTATTTCTATGATGATAGGTAAGTCAGTGTAGTTTCAACAAGGTGGCTTAAGCTTAGTTTCCTATCACTGTGCATGACAGAAGCACTTCACATTCAGTGACAGAAATAAATAGGAATTGTGCTTTAACAATAAGATGGTGGATGAGGCATTTTGAACCAAACACTCTAGGTTAGTAGTTTTGGTTTGTGGGTTGGTTTTTTTTGTTTTGGTATGGTTTTGGTTTTTTTGTTTTTTTTTTAACAAGTATCTTAATATTTATTGTCATCACTGTCCAAATTTACTTGGAAGGAGATACAGTATGATCCCAACCACTTCTCCAGGTATCTTACTGTGCAGATAAATTTCACTGCTTCTTGTGAAATATCCAGTTGTAATAGTGATAAGCATAGTGGAAAATGCATCAGAAGTACTTGCTAAATAAGATAGGAGCATTGCTGACGATGTAAGGGTAAAAAAAATTTGCTCAACTTGTCCAAAGGGGTTTTTGGGTCCAAAGGAAGCACAGAATGGTTATGGTTGGAAGGGACCACTAGTGATGTCATCTGGTCCAACCCCCATGCTCAAGGAGGGTCTCCTGGAGCACGTTACTCGTGACTGTATCCAGACAGCTTTTGAACGTCTCCAGGGAAGGAGACTTCACAACCTGTCTGGGCAGCCTCTTCCAGTGCCTGGCCACCCTCATAGTAAAGAAAGTCTTCCTCTTGTTCACGTGGAACTTCCTGTGCATAACTATATAACTAACCACAATTACAGCCTGCATTAATCCATATAAAGTAATGCTATCCAATTAATATTGTAGTCAACGTTGTCTGCAGTCCTAATAATTCAGGATTTCTGCTCCATGATCTAAATTCAAAATGAATTTTTCTAAAGAGATCCTCAGGGATCGCACTCAAGGTTTCATAACAGTGGTTGATCAAAAACTGAAGCCTTTGTCTTTAGTTTACTCAAGTAAGGGTAGGGTATATCAAGAAATAAAAAGACAGGTATATGTCCCTTTCTGGATGGAAAGCATACACAATACAGCTTAGTAATCCTGACTATTCCAAAGAACATGTGACAGTATGCAAAGGCATTTGCAAGAACTCTTATTTTCTTCTCTTTTCTTACACAAAGCAAATGAAATAATGTATGATTTTTTCACAAGTTAAATAGGCTGCCCAACTCTAGCATTGGTAGAGCTTTCACATGCCATTCTCCCTCACACTTCTTTCCCAGGAGCACCTGTTTAATTATTCCCATCTATCTCCTTGGACAGCAGACTTTAAAAAAAAGGATCCAACTCAAGCATGTACACACTCGTCACTTGGACTGGAAAACATGAAAGCAAGTATCTAAAAATCCTTTGAGAAACACCCCCCCCATTATATTAACAGTAAGGTATATTACTGTTATTTCCTAGATAATGTCCTCCCCATCCCCAAAGGGTATTTAGCATATCTCTTGCAATTGTTGCATTTTATCTAACAAAGAATAAAAGGTTTCTTAAGTGCTACAATTATATAACAAGTGATATGATATACAATTTCAAAGTTCTACTGACTGTAACTTAACACATTAAATATGTTTTCTTTCTAATATTAAAAAAAAGAAATTAAAAAAGTAATAATTTTAGAAGACAACTCCAAATCCAACTTTGATTCCACATGACTATACTGTTCTCAAAAGATGAATTATTTCCTTTAAAACTGATGTTATTGAGAGAACTACTGCAAATCAAGTTAAATATACCATAAAGCTTTTAAAACATTTGTTAATGAGAAGCACAAAACTTTGAAACTTTTCTTGATACATAGTGATAATTATCATTACTAGATTTTCTTATATGACACATGACAGTTGTTTCTAAAGCAGTAAAATTTAGAGGATGTTAAGTTTTAATTGAGTTCCAAAGCATTTAAAGAAGACATGGAATTATCACACTGGCAAGACTGCAGCACTGTTTTTTGTACCCTGGACTTTTCATTCTTTCTTCAGGCCTTGACAAATTTTTTCCAAAACAAGACTTCAGAAGAAATATATATAACTTAGATTGTTAGAATCAAAAATGCAGTAGACAATTTATTTTCCACCCAGATAAGCTAAATTGTTTTCATTTTGGACTCAAAGTTCAAAACCTCAGAGAGACTTTGCAGCTGGCATTTTGAATCCTATATTAAATTTAGATTTCCTTATGTATTATTCCATCTGTCTCATACCTAAGTACATTCAAAGAGCAAGACATCAAAAATTAAAAAAAAAAATAAAAATTAAAGATAAAACAGGAAAAAGGTGCTTTGAAAATGAAATTAATAATAAAGGAAAAACTGTTGGTTTCTACTAATTTTTTCGCTGATATTTGTGAAGTACTACTCCAGGAAACATTCTTCTTGTCAACTATTGTTTGAACAAAAATAGTAAAGTTTAAACAAGCACCACTAATTAATATTTTAACTGGAAGTTTTCTTAATGAAAAAAAACATGGCTTGAATAATACCGAATTCAGTCAATAGTGGGTTTTAGTTGCTAATATAACTAACACATCAAAAGTGTAAACTTCAGATGCTTGCACTATTTTAAGTGCATATTCCATTAAAAAGACAGTTCAATTGTTTTAGACTTTCACTAAGAAACGTGCAGGAAAAACTCCACCAACAAAAAGTTCCATAGTTTCTACACCTGTTTTAATTTCAGTTTGACAACTGTGAACCAAGGAGTAACATTCTGAGCGTTACTGGAAAGTAGTTTTAATATGAAAACATGAATCATGTCACACACTACAGGATACCAGTATTATGTACAAGAAAACAACTAATTTAAGTCATGCAAAGAAGCAGAAAATACCTGTACCGAGCCACCATGTCTGTCAGCTGCCAGGTGAGCCCTCAAATGATGTGGATTGGCTTGTTGTGAGTCCCAAGCTGCCCTATGGTCTGTTGACTACCATTTTTGAATGCATTAGGAATTTATGCAAAACAAGAAAAAAAATTACGAAAATAAAAAATTTTATTATTATTGGGGTTTTTTAAAGGCACAGAAGCACTATACACTTAATTCCTATATAGATTGCATTTCTGCATTATCAACATACTTACACATGACTACACATACATTTTCATAGAGAGGTGAAGCAGCTAAAACTCAAAATTTGTAGTAAGAAAAGGTACACCAATGCAACCCTCTAACTTTGCTAAGGTAAATGGACACAACTCTGAATTTCTAACATTTTTACCACCTTGGTCATTAGCCTGGTTTAAAAAAAAAGCAAAAATGTTGTACATACACGTTACCAAAACGAACCCAAATAGATGACATGGCATATGGAAAGTGACAGTGATTAAAGAAGTACCAGAGAGAAAATGCACTACTGACGTAAGCTACATTATATCATAGTTTCAAACAAGTAAATTTTTAGGACATTTTAATGTATTTCTAGATCTGTAAACTTTAACAAGGATCTACTTAAATCCAAGTCAAAACAGAGAAAACCTGGTGTCAATTTTAGAGCTCTAATAAAATCAATAACATAGCACAAATCATTAGACAAAAACATACTAATGTTGATAATCTCACAAGAGCAGTTTACCTGATTTTTGGATTGTTGCATTCTGTCTCTGTGTTGATATGCTTCTCTGTTTGAAGACATTGCAGGGTCTGAATGTACTGAACCCACTGGAGTAGGCTACAAATATAAATAATACAAAGCCACTGGTAAAACCCCCAAATTTCTAAGTCTCATCAAAAGTTACTGGTTTGTAAAAGAAAATAGTCTTTGAATCTGACAATTTCCAATAACACAAAATCATCAAATTAAATCAGAAGTTTCACTAGATATTTACACTAACATCAAAAAGGAAAAAAGCAAACTAAGAATTACATAATCGAAGAAGCAATTCTAAGTATTATTATAAATTAATATTCTGAAAGACTTTAGGCTGATACTTTCTTCAGTTAGCAGTTAGAATATTCTGATGAAACCTGACTAAAGGGTTAAAGTAATTCTTTATGCAACCCCATTTTGGATTGAGCAGAGATGTATTTAGATATTGAGAGTATGTCTGGAGAGAGAAAGAATATGAAACACTCAAGCCAAAAGATAATGTTAGAAAATGCATCTGAAAATGGGTTTGTAATAGCAGCTGTTAACAATTCTAATGACAGCCTTGAGGTGAACATCTCCTGAAACTCAATTCTGAACCACTGACTCAAAACTGATCACATAAAATGGCCATTATATTACTAACAGCTTAACTGTACTCACCAGCTGTTTTCCAATCCAGTCATATTCATAATCAAACATATAGCCTTTCCGATCAAGTAAGTCTGTGAAGAGCTTTCTTAAGTAGTCATAGTCTGGCTTTTCAAAAAAATCTAACCTTCTTACATAACGTAGGTATGTAGCCATTTCCTCTATATAAATAAGAAATATACGTAATTCTCATTACCTCTTTTAATGGAACTAAAAAAAAAAATTATTTCATTTTAAAGCATTTCTCACCCTAAAACCTGAACAGTTGTTCACTATGAATCTGTGAATTACCAGAAAGAAAAGTTACTTAATAGTAATAAAGCTTTTTGAGATAAACTGCCATATTCTAAACATATCCTACCAAGTGATCCCTCACTAATTTTCCCTTTGCATTACCTGTTTAGTTCTTCCATTCAACCTTCCAATTCTAATGCACAGTACGCCAAAAAAGTGGGGAAAGAAATGCCTCTACTTCTTTCACCCCCTCAATTAATTTCACAGAGACAAGACTAAGGAAAAGTAAAGAAAGGGGTATATGACAAAGTATCTGCCTCCTGTCCACAAGGCCTGCTGTGGACAGGATTTCCTTTCATAAGAGGAAACAAAATCAGTTTGTCATGAGCTATTCTAAGCAAATCTATTTTTCCTATCAGTGATATTGTTATTACCTTTCAAGGTGTTTATTTATATTTTGGCAAAATCATGTCCATGTTACGTATATCCCCTGTTCTGAACACTTCAGCCCAACTTTTAAAAAATGTCATATTTGCTTCTCTCCAGTTTTCCAATACCTCATTGATTCTCCTTGCACTTACAGAGAGCTAGAAGTGACACCCAAAACTTGCAAGTTAATTTAAATATTAGTTCAAGCTGCTTCCAATTCAGCTTGGTTTTAATAGGGGTATGACACCATATTAAAACATATTATTATTAAAAACATATTAAAAATATTTGAGCTTAAACGGTTTGCAAAATTTTATGTGTGAACATAAAAGTGCAGACTAGTTGATCACTGTAAGCATACATATAATATTTTTTTGTTTCCTTTAGAAGAATCTACATTTTAAGAAAAACAGCATTAGCTTGCTGCTGCTCCAAAAGGATATTTTTTCTTTCTGGGCCCAGTATTGTTTAACTTATCTATCAATGGCCTGGATGAAGGGGTAGATGCCTCCTCAACAAGTTCACTGATGACATAACGCTGGGAGGAGTGGCCCTCTTAGAAGGAAAGGCTGGGCCTGTTCAGCCTTGACAAGAGAGGACTGAGAGGGGATCTAATTAATGTGTGTAAATATCTGAAGGAGGAGGGTGCCAAGAGGATGGAACCAGGCTCTTCTCAGTGGTGCCAAGCAATAGCAAAAGAGGCAAAGGGGTCAAACTGATGGAGAGGAAGTTCCTCCTAAAAATGAGGAAGAACTTCTTTACTGAGAGGTGACCAAGCACTGGAACAGATTGTGGAGTCTCCCTCACTGGAGATATTCAAGAACCATCTGGACACAATCTCATGCCACATGCTCTAGGATGACCCTGCTTGAGCAGGGAGGTTGGACCAGGTGTCCCACTGTGGTCCCTTCCAACCTGACCAATTCTGTGATCTATCACCATAGTACATAATACATGTATTTGGAAGCATTATTTTTATTTATTTTTAAAGCCAGATATTAAACAATTACCTATCCCAGTTTTGTTTTATAAATCAATAAAACATTTTTATAAATAGTAGACATTACCTGGGAAGTTTTCACACAATACTTCTATAGGGGTTGCTCGTTTTGTGTCTCCAATTTTCTGGTAACGTTCTTTTAATGTATCAGCCTATGATACAAGAACAAAACAAGCATCTGAAGTTATACAGCCTGCAGACAAACATTCAAAAAGAAAAAAACAAACATGTCAATAAAAGCTGATGATCTGAAAATAGGACAGAGGAAGATATCAAATCCCTCTACCTTTAAACCTTGCCATGGAAGACTTCCTCTGAGAAAATACATAAACATATGACCCAAAGCTTCCAAATCATCTCTTCTGCTCTGCTCTGAAATGAAAGGCAAATATTATTAGAAAATTCAATCTGAGTAATTTTACATTATATTTGAAAGGTTAGCTTCAAAATTATGTAAAAATCATTGGTAGATGT
The DNA here is from genome assembly GCF_001604755.1 of Lepidothrix coronata. Classification (NCBI taxonomy): domain Eukaryota; kingdom Metazoa; phylum Chordata; class Aves; order Passeriformes; family Pipridae; genus Lepidothrix; species Lepidothrix coronata. Next base: position 6,581,997 of record NW_016690198.1, on the reverse strand, counting down.
AGAGTACTTGAAATCAAACTAACCATATTGGGGGGTTCTGGTGTACTATGCCCTGCATTACAAACACAGCTAAAACCAAAAAAATAAAGCAGATGCAGACTGCAGGTATATTCATCTCAACAGTACTTAAAGCAAATTATCTTGCTGTAAAAAATTGTATTTATTTTAAAATATTGTTTATTTAAAATTTAGTTTGACTCTTAACATTGTATTTTAATTACAATATTTTTAATTCATTACTTGTGAACTTGAAACAGTTTAAGAAAACTTAAATTGAATTCATTTTTTCTCTATAAAGCCATGGAGAAGACAGTCTTTTCCTCTGGGATCTATTATGGAATTTCTGAGCAAGTCAATGGTGGACTGAAGAAGGGTCAGAAGTACTATTATTTGAATAGAAACTAACATAAAGAGGCATGTACATACAGCCTGCTCTCAAGTCTAGCTGATATTTAAGCTTTTACAGTACACAATGTCTGGCAAGGCTATAATTTTTCATCTGCACTGAAGCAGTGGCAGTCCTTCAAGAAGATCACAGAAGGTTAAAACAGAAAGTAAAAAGTAAAACACAGTGCATTCAAAGTTTTCAAAGCACATTTCATATAGTTTTTAAATTAAATCCATTATTTGTAGGATAAGTAAACATAATAGAGAATACCGAGTCTTTAAATTACTTGTAGAAAAGAGATTTTTACATTTCCACCAGACTTCATTCTGTACTGCTGTTGAAACAAATGTTACACGTTGTATTACGTATTGAGGAAACAGGCAGTATTCAAATCTAAATTTGAGTTCCTCCCTGACACAAGGTAGAAAAAAAAAAATTATAAAATTGTTTTCACCCAGTATTTCACAAGACAAAATCGCTATGCTTTGACAACAAGAAAAATGGAGCAGGAAATGAAACTAAAAAAAAAGATTGTTTGATTTTTTTAAATACAGCGAAGTTAACAAAGTCAACCTGGCTCTGATTTGATCAACACATAATATTGCCATAAATATACTGCATCTGAAGAACAATTATTAATCTACATATAGATAGAACAACGTACTTAGTATTCTATTCCTATCCCTACCTTCTCATCTGAACACTGAGTAAACACATACTAGCATGATAATTCTATATTTAGCCCATTATTTCATCACACATCTGCCAGCCATATGAGGCTCTTTCATGATCATTTCTCCTTCACTCATTTCCATGTTTCCAATTTCCTTGCCAACACTCTTCTTGTGCTCACTCCTCCACTCTCACTGCCCACTGCTGCCACTTTTCTCAGTGCCCTCTAGACAATTTGATTCTATTTGAATTTCTCTGCCAACCCCACAACATCTCATTTACTGACCACATTCTATCCTGATACAACCACACAGGGTAAGAAGAAAGCAGGAATAAGCTACAGAGTTCTTTTTATGCTGTAGAGTTCTATGCCTGACAGGTTCTAGCACGTGAAAGAAATGTTGGCTCCAGTTGCTGGCAGAAATTCTGTGCTCTTTATGAGATAGGGTGGGCATGCAGAAAATGAGTACTTCACAGAATGTTACAAGTGTGCAACAGACGGCCCACCTATGGGCAACACTAAGGCGCAGCCCACAAAAATGTACTGGAAAGGTCTGTTCGGTTTTTGCTAATCCCTCTCTTTCATATTGATTTCTACAAGTTATGCTGATGAAAAATTAACCTACTCTGCTCTAAAAAAAAAAAAAGTATTTTATGGAGGCAATGGCTCCTTCACAGAGAATCCTATCTATGAAAGATGAAACTTTCAATCTTTATCTTGAAATTATTTCAAATTAAGAGGATTTTGGCTTTTTGGTTTTCAGGGTCTTTTTTTTAAATGCGCTTTGGACTGCTGATGATATTTCTTTAGGACAGTTCTTTGGGAACTACTTCTAGGATACACCATTTGAATTCACAATGCTCTCAAAACTCTGCTACGAGAAAGGATTTTTTGTTTGTTTTAGTTCTAGGGACAGTGATTATTATTTAGAATCCATTTAAGTTCTTCACTGACCAATTTGAGCTAATTAAGAAATAGTAATCAAATACACTTTCCTATGGATGGAAATCTTCGAGATGAGCTGGGGAAACAGGAAACCCAAAGATTATACTGCTATTATTCAAAGAAGGACCTCTGAAAACTGGAAAAAAACTAGCAGTGGACTAACTAGAAGACAAAAGGATTTCAAGCATCAGTTAGAGAAGAGCTGCTAATGTATACAGATGCTAGTGTATCACAATTTAATGAGATTAAGAGGATATGTTGCCTAAAAGGTAATAAGATCATAAGATGACAAACACACAACAAAGCTTTAGGGCAGATGGTTTCCTCTCTCAAAGTGGTCACCTGAAGCAAGCTAAATTAATAAGAAACCGGTACCTGTTATTTAGTTCATAAACTACAGACAATTATCTCAGTTCAAATAGACTGATTTAAATAAACATTAGAGCCTCATTCAGCAGGCTATTCCCAGAAATCATCTTTTTTTAGGATACACAATAATGTAATCATAATACAGTTTACACAACAGACATTCAGTCTTTAGTAAGCATCCATTATAAACACTACATTCCTCCCCAAAGAAAGTTACTTGGATCAGAAAAGACAGTATTAGCTACCAAGAAGATTACATAGTTAGATACAAAAATGGAAAGTGACAACCTACTTAACTTGAACTATCAGTCCATAAAGTTTAGCAAAAAAAAATTTGAAACCTAGAGTTTGTAGTGTTACTAAAAATGATAGGATTTCATACAATAATATAAGGGACAGAACAGCATTCCTTTCTGAAAAAAATAATGAATCCCACAGTTGATGATTCTGTTACAGAAAAATGAAGTTGCACGACGAGTACACATTGTATGTCATACTGTTGTCTTAAGAATAATGAGGGCTTTATGTAAAAAAAAACCCCTATTTTCATTTATACCTTTAATTAAGGTGCCCACTGCAGAAGAGGCTGGAGCCCATCTCAGGAACTGAAGGTGCACAAGTCCCTGGGACCTGTTGAGATTCATCTACGAGTCCTGAGGGAATCTCAGGCTAAACCATTATCCATTACATTTCAGAAATTGTTCCAGTTCACTGAAGTTCCCACAGATGGAAAAAGTAGAAACGTAACCCCCATTACAACAAAGGCAAGAAAAGGAAGACATGGGAAACTACAGGCCAGTCAGTCTCACCTCAGTGCCCGGCAAGATCACAGAGCAGATCCTCTTGGAAACTGTGCTAAGGGACGTGGAAGACAAGGAGTTGACTGATGACAGACAACACAGTTTCACTACAGGTAAATCATGCCTAACAAATTTGGTGATTTTCCACATAGATAGAGTGTTGGTGCAGGATGGAAGAGTAACTGACATCACCCACCTGGACTTGTACAAAGCCTTTGACACTAATGTAGGACATCCTTGTCTCTGAACTGGAGATACACTGATTTGACAGATGGAACAAGTGGACAAGGAATTGGCTAGGTGGTTGCACTCTTAAGCTGTTGGCAACAACTCAATATCAAGTGAAGACCAGAGAGGAGTACCGTTCCTCAGGGGTTGGTATTGGGACAGGTGCTGGGTAACACCTTTGCTAGTGACGTGGACAGTGGGACTGAGGGCACCACCAGCAAGTCTGCCAATGAGACAGAGCTGTGTGATGCAGTGACCATGCTGAAGGGAATGGATGTCATTCCAAGGGATCTGGACACGCTTGAGAGGTGGACCTGTGCAAACTTCATGAAGTTCAACAAGGAAAAGTGCAATACCTGCACCTAGATCCGGGCAATCCCAAGCACAAGTACAGGCTGGGCAGAGAATGGAGATCAGCCCTGAGAAGGACTTGGTGGTGCTGGTAGATTAGAGGCTGGACATGAGCTGGCAACGTGTGCTTGCAGCCCAGAAAGCCAATCATATCCTGGACTGCATCAAAAGCAGGGTGGCCAGCAGAGAGAGAGAGGGGATTCTGCCCCTCTACTCTGCTCTGGTGAGAGCCCACCTGGAATGCTGCATCCAGCTCTGGGGTTCCCAACATAAGAAGTACATGGAGCAAGTCCAGAGAAGGGCTATGAAGACAATCAGGGAGTGTCTCTCCTATGAAGACAGGTGGAGAGTTGGGGCTGCTCAGCCTGGAGAAGAGAAAGCCCCAGAGAGCACATTACAGCACCTTCCAGTACCCAAAGGGGGCCTCCATGAAAGGTGGAGAGGGACTTTTTACAAGGACAAGAGGTAGTGGCTTCATACTGAAAGAGGGCAGGTTTAGATTTGATCTTAGGAATAAATTCTTTACTGTGTGGGCACCAAGACACTGGAACAGTTTGCCCAGAGAAGCTGTGGATGCCCCATCCCTGGAAGTGATCAAGGTTGGACAGGGCTTTGAGCAACCTGGTCTAGTGCAAGGTTTTTCTGCCCACAGAAGGGGAGTTGGAACTAGATGATCCTTTCCAACCCAGACCATTCTGTGATTAAACAACAATAAACACATCAGAGATCAAGACTCTACTTAAGGAGTGGAAAAGTCACCCTTGTAGTCATTTACTATGTTCCTGTGTTAATATCAGACGTAAACAAAATTCAGTTGTGTTTTTCAAGTAATTACCAGTTTCATGTTCGTGTTTATTTTCTTAAATGAGATAGGGGAATCCTCTTATTTAAGAAGGAATAAAAAGCTTATTTGATTTTAAATGTCATTGTGCCACTGTAGAAAATTTTATATTATTCAAAAGTCTATTCTGCCTAATGGAGATGAGAGCCTAGTGTCAAAAATTTAAGTCACCCTAAGCTGACATCAGCTTTCATGCCTGAAAAATACAGTGAATGCTTCCTTTATCTGAGGAGATTGAGCTCCAAAAGCTAAGTCTAGAAAGCTCAAATCCTATATTTGAGGTTCTGGAGCACGTCCAAAACAGAGCAATGAAGCTGGTGAAGGGTCTGGAGCACAAGACTTTTGAGGAGTGGCTGAGGAAGCTGAGGTTGTTTACATCCTGGAGGAAAAGTCTTTTGAGGAGTGGCTGAGGAAGCTGAGGTTTACATCCTGGAGGAAAAAAAAGGCTCAGGGGAGACCTCTACAACTATCTGAAAGTTTAGCCTCTTCTCCAAAGTAACAAGCGACGGGACAAGAGAAAACAGCCTCATGTTGTGCCACAGCAAAGTTTAGACTAGGAAAATTTTCTTCACCAACAGGGTTCTCAAGCAATGGAACACAGAGAAGTGGTTGAGTCACCATTCTGTGAAATATTTTAAAAGATCTGTAGATGCGGTGCCTAGGGATGTGGTTTAGTGATGGACTTGGCAGTCCTGGGTTAATAGTGGACTAAATGATCTTAAGGGTATTTTCCAACCTAAATGATTCTATGGTTATGCTTTATTGATAAAGCACCTTCTTGCTGTCTGAAAAGTGTGAATGGTTTCTCATTTGCCATATTAACAGTCGCACTTACAGTTGAGCTGTATGTACTGTGCAACATTTTTATGACCAATTCAAAGAGCAACCTAATCAGCGATTACCATGCAGTGATAAACAACCAGTTTACACAAATTCAAAGGGGTCAAACCTGTTTTCACTAGAAAACCTCTTTATAACTGGAATAAACAAAGATCTGAGTGCTCATACCTTTTTCCAGGTAAATTTATTCATTCAATAATAACAACTTTCATCTTTATATATATTCTGTCCTTTCATTAGCTCGTTAGCATAACCTTTAAATCCTTATTAACAGTGTAAGCACTAAAAAAAATAATCAAGAAATCAGTATCATATATAAGCTACTTTATTATTTTATGATGCATTTCAAAGAGAACAGAAAACTAGCAAGATACCATTGAAAACCTATGTTGTTGCAATCTATTCACTTTACTATCTTTAATAAGTGTATCTGCTTCCTGGACAGTTCACTCTGCCATGGTATACTTCTAAATGTGAAGATGTTATAATACAAACAAAGATAACAATTCCCAAAACAACACCATGATGATTAGAGATTCAGAAAATATTATTCCCATAAACAGTATTTCCATAAGGACAAACTATATTTGCACAGTACACAAAACTTGTAGTTCTTAATGACTACAGACTGAAAAAAATTACAACTACAAAACAAGATGGTTTATGACAAATCACAGCTGTTGATCAATTCTTGTTTCTGCACTTAAAAAGCACACATACCTTTTCCTAAGTGTGTATTTATACTCATGTATCTAGCTGTTCCTGTAAGGCTCTTGTGTTCTCGATATGGTATGTGCTTCTTTGTTTCTGGATCTACATACTCCTTTGCTAAACCAAAATCTATAATGTGAATAATTTGCTGGGTTTTGTTTCCAGGTCGTCCTATTAGGAAGTTCTCAGGTTTTACATCTCTGTATATCAAATTCTTTGAATGGACATACTCCATACGAGAAATCTTTAATAAAAGAAAAAGGAAAAAAGAAAAACAAACAACAAAACCAGAAAGTTTAGTTTAAGCTTCAGGTTATCACATTAAAACGTGTTAGAAGCTACATATCTTACATGAAGTTTATATTTAGAAAAAAATCACCCCCATCTTAAAACCAAAGGGATATTGTTCTTAACAAGATATCTCCCAGCTAAGATCAATAAAAATTGTACACTTTCCCTAAGCAGATACATCAGTTTGTGTGTTGGAAACCTTCACACTGGACATTAGTCATGAATCATGTATTTAACAGAAGTTTTCTTTTTTAAAAACAGGTGGTACAACTATGTTTTGTGCACATTAGAAGTAAAACCAGAAACCGTCATCAAGCAGTGAGCAGCAAAGTTTCATGTAGATCTGTTACACATTAGAGGTACAAACAAGAGAAGCACTGAAAGTTCATCACTATGCATATAATTACATTCCAGTTGGATCGCTTTCTACCAAAATTTCTGTATTCAGAAAGGAACAGGAAGTGTTAAATAAAACAGATCTTTGGATCTGTGATAACTTCAGCATTTTAAAAAAAGACCTTGGTCATTTTGGCTGTAAATAAGCTCAATATGTCTATATGTCTGTAGCTGGACGTCTGTTATACAATTACAGTTGTGTTTTAAACAGCTATTTTTACCCTTCATGAGTAATATTCAGGGAAGTGGAAGTTCGGTATCATTAATATTTCATAAGGACTTATTTAAAACTCGTATCATCAAGGTAAACAGGCATAGATTTAATTGTCTTTCTTTGCACTTCCACCCACCCTTAGGTCAAAACCAAATAAGGAAATCTTCAAAAAAGACAATAATTCTTCATTGAATAATTTTGTGCTATAATTTCTGGGAGGGTTTGAGGGATCTTTCATTTGTTTGTTTGCTTTCTTGCTTACAACAATGCTCGGGAAAAATATTTATGCTATTTAGCAGTCTCATAATCCAACTGCTTTTGCGTGCTAGAATTATTTATATTTAATTAAATTTTTCTTTTTAAAAGAGTATGTCAAACTAATATTCATTATTTCAGGTTGTGACCTGTGAGAACTCTGAGGATGTAATGTAATTATATTCGTGCAATGACTCTTGAAAAACTGGAACAACGTAAATGGAAGTAACATAAGACAGTTTTCCTACTAAAACTGTATCACATGCTCTTTAAAGACCACTGACATCAATTTAAAACAGGAGAACTGCAAATCTCTTAAGTTAAATAAGCATTTAATCCATTGCAGACTAATTTAGTTATTCTAGTGAACACTCAAATTAACATCTATTCTACTTACCAACTGTATGGCTATCATAAGAACGGTTTTAAGAGAAAATGTCCTACCACACAAGTCAAACAAATCTTCCAGACTAGGTCCAAGTAGTTCTAGCACCATAGCATTATATTTGCCACATGGGCCAAAATAATAAACCTGAGGTATTCCATCTGTAAAATGAAAATACAAAGTAATTACAAGGTGTTAAATACGATTAATGAACACACCAATAGAATTCCTACTCAATTTCAAGTTGTTGTGAAGTTATAAATACATTTTTCACATAAAAGCAAAAATAAAACCTCATACAAACTAGAGGTAAAAGATACAACAGGAATAATAAAGATAGTATCATTTTCATTAAATATTTTGTGACTGTTACGTATTTGACTTGTGAAAGATATAAAGATTTTATAAAAAATAAAAATTAGAACCTCTCTGTTAGGTTTTGTAACAGTAAATTGAAACAGAGTTTAAAAAGCTATGAAGAGAGGCTTAAATACGTTCTTTTACCAAAAAAATGGAAAAAAAAAAACACCAAAAACCAAAACCCACCACGCACTTAAATTAAACCTTTTAAAATAAGGCTATGACAAACCTACATTTAGTAATAAACCCACCTTATTGTCTGCAGAAATAATTTAAAAACCCAAAAGAGATTAATGAACCAGAAAGTTCATTAATCAGAGGCAGGCAATCCAGAAGTTTGAAAATATCAACAGTTAAAGCCTTATGATCCAATTTTACTTACACCTTTTTGTACATATGCATTGTGTGACTATTTAATTAAAAATAACTTGGTATCATTGCTTCTATTCATCTTGCACTTTTCATATGCACAGGACATCTTACTCATTCAGCAAAATAAATTTTGTTTATATAAGGAACCTAGCTATTCCAGATTCTTTTTTTGCTCTTCAGTACATATCCTCTGTGTCTCACTTATTTGAAATATTCAGTACTCTGAAAATGCATTCCTCTTTTCATGTGAGCTTTTCTACAGTATCCATTGTTACAATTACTGTACTATACAGAAGTACTAAACCTATTTTTAGAATACCTTAATGAAACACTGGATTTCATCTTCATTCTCTGTAGGGCAAATGTGAGTTTAAAAATTAAAACATCCCTAACTCTGGGTGTTTTTTGAGGTCTTGGGTTTTTCATGCCTTACTACAGTGCCACTTACACTGAGGGCACAGATTTATAATTGTTTCCACTACAGTTTTTGGGGGAAAAAAAATGAATAAAAAAATACATTACTGTTTTAGTAAAACTAAAATCAAATGAATGACATGTTTTTAAGAGCATTTGCATTAATCTCTTTCCTACAAGTAAGAATAATGAAAGGAGAACCCCTAAAAATCCAGTTTAACTGTTCAGTGTTTTGAAGACCAGACCTTCAATTTATTTTAAATATGTGCAATCATACCCATCTCTATACTAATATACTTAACATGCATAATTATACCCATTTCAGAAAGACTTCACAGGAGTAGCTTATCTCTACTAATGAAGGAGCATAGACCATATTGCATACCTCATACTGTATCAGAACATGGTACAAGATAGTGTTCTTCATTTTTTAAAAAAATCATCCCTAATTACCAGACAGATACCTAAAAGACTTGATCTTCTGACTAGGTAAAAACTCCAGAACACTCCAAAATTGTGTTTAACACGTTATAACTTCTGCAAGGCACATATGGAGCATCCTGTCTAAAATTACCCATATTGATAAATTAATTTCATATTAATAGTTCAAAGTACTAGAAGTTGGAGGTTTTGGTTATTAATCAAAACAGTCTTACTGCTTTTGCTTAAAAACAATAAGCTAATATCATCCTACTACTTGTATTATCTCTACATGTCTCTAGATCTCCAGAAGATAAGTCAGAAAGTAACATGATACTAATAAATAGAATCTGAGGTTTTTTCCCCACTATAGAGAAATAAATAATCTCTTCTATATAAATCTTTAAGAGATATTGGTTAAGTTAGAAAAACACAGAAATTCTGATTTTTAGAAAATTAAGAATTTCCTATTTTGTTGACAGGATATTCCAATACGTATTATGAATTAAGAAGATGTATATAATTTCCATTCTGAATTAGTCTGGCTTCAACCACTTTCCTTCCACAAGAAGGAACTACTCAAAACTTTTAAGACACATCCCAGTCGTCTTGCTGTGAAATAAAAGTCATTGTTCTTACGTTTCTTGCTCAATAAATGATTATCATTCAATCCTTTCTATTACCTTGACATATCTTCTGCCCCATTCTCAAATATCCTTTATAAAAAGAAGTAGCGCTTCCCATTATGTATGGAACTCAATCATTATCACACAAACATCACTAAAAGTTACAAGGAACTTCCAACTCTTCCACCAAAGAAGAAACTTACTTGTGGCCAAAAAAACAGATTCACATACTCTCACTAAATGACCTTACCACTTAAACATCTACTTCCTTTCTAGATTTAAAAATCTGAATACAGCATTCTTATTTTCAGATATGTGCCACATTTGCTTATCCCTAGATATTTACACTTGATCACAAGTAAAACACTTTCATTTGAATGATCTCAATTTATTAAAGCCATTTACAATACTTTATGTCACTGCTTTGTGATAAAATTGTAAATCCATTTTAAACCAATATGACTTTGAATCCCATTTTAACCTCATGGCAAAAATCAAGAAAGTAGTGACTTTGAAATTAAGTATTTGAATATCACTTGGTTTCCAGTTTCTTTTTCTAGAAAAGTTAACTTTCATTAGCCACCTAAAACACTGCCACTATACAACAATGGTCTCCAAAATAAGAGACCAAATGCCCTAAAAGTGCATTACTATCCACCGGGGTGCTGGGGGGCGGGGGGGGGGGGGGGGGGGGGGGGGGGGGGGGGGGGAGGGGGGGGGGGGGGGGGGGGGGGGGGGGGGGGGGGGGGGGGGGGGGGGGGGGGAGGAGGGAGAGAAATAGAGAGATAATTTTGTATTTCCTTTTTTCTAAAACTAAGAAACTAAACTTTTCTAATATTAAATGCATGGATTCACACTGGAGCTCTCACTAAGTCAGATGGTTGTATCACAGTACACATAGGAGAAATCCTGGCAGATAAGTGGGAATGCAGAGATGGTCACAGTACTGTGTGCCTGTTTGTTTATTCATTTTTGGCATACTGCAATTATGTGTGCCCAGTTAGGTGGATTTATGGATTATATTGCCTAATGTTTGCTTAAATGCTCTTTAGTCCACCATGTTTATGTACATGACGTCTAGAAAGTTTTTAAAACTGACAGATCTGACTTTCCCTATAATGATGAAAGGATAAAAACACCAGAATAAAGACAACATTACTAGAGTAATTAGAGTTTTCTCTAAGCCAGTCAAGAAACACACTGATGTGATCTGCATTATATCTTATTGCTTAGACTGTTTGCTAAATCAGATTCATAAATGCTAGTAAAATACACAAGACTGCTCTTGCAGAACAAGGTGTTCTGTATTCAGCTTCCTATACACTGCTGCCTTGTATCTGTATTTTTAATCTTCCCATGTGACAGTTCACTGGACAAAAACAAAAGACCTTAGGTAGATTTGCAGTAACAGTTATATCTTTCATGGCACATCCATACTGGTTCTCTGCAAAGGACACAATTCAACAAACTGCCACAAACACAAGTATTCTCTACTTAGTCTACAAAATCTGGTGTGAATCCTCTCAAAGGAAGAGATTATAAAATCCAGGGTAGTGCCATATGAACCAAAGCAGCATATACAGAAGGGCCATACAATATCTCAAAACATAGCACTGCAATACTCCTGAAACCATGATCATCTATGAACCATAAAACCCTAAACATGGAATGAGACACTGTATCAGCAACACCAATTCAGCACCAAAAAACTTAGACCACATTTCTTATTTGCAAAAATAAGAATATGTTTGCAAAAATAAGAAACAGCAGTATAACAGTTAAATCTATTTTCAAGGAAAAAATCTTCTGTAACTAGGTATTTACATTTACAGATGCATTTTTATTGTCATCTTTATTAAATCAAATATCCATTTATCTAACATGAACTGTTCTGTGAACTGTATCATCAAACCTCCTTTCACAATTACAGCTATCTATTGTATGCTACAAAAACCCCACAATTAATCTCTGAAATCTCTGTGTGATGTCACAATCACCAATATAAATTTTTGCATAGAACCAGGCTTCTTATGACCAGTAATCACTGTTTCTCAGAAATATTATCATGTGAATCTATTATGCAGTTGTCATTCTTACCAGATCTCTTGCATTTATTCTAGGGGAAAAAATTACTTTAAATATAAATTGAGAAAATTCTATACATTTCCTTAAGCCAAATGTTAGAAAAAGGATTAGTATAAAACAAGAAAAACTGTCAGAAACATTTTTCATAGTTTTTGTGGGACTACACTTGAAAAATAAATTTGCTATTATCGTCATCTTTCATTCACATAAACATAAATATTAGCATATTCACATTGATAGTTGAGCAGCTCAACCTTCCTATTACAGGAATTGTATCAGCAGCAACAAACTCAAAATGGAGTCAGCTTCATCCCAAACTCACAACAAAACCATAGCACCCATCGGTACACAGATTAACAGCACTTATGAATAGATACCTCTTCAGTCAAGAAATTCAATATTTGATTCAGTTTAAGCACTCTTACAGATAAATTCTTAAATTAAGGATAGAGTATTCTTTTTTAAGATCACCTGCATTAATTTTTATTAATCAGAGATTAAAAAAACTTCAACTAACTGCTTACTGTTTATTCCTCTACATAATGACCTCAGTCAAATTAGAACAAAAGAAATAAAGTAGGACAGTTTCACTAAAACAAAAAATAAATTAAAAACAGCTTTCAATTTAAGAGTAAAGTCTCAGTTACCTACCTAGGCATATCTCAAAGCAAAGTTCTGAAGTTACTAATAAAATTCACTTTGCATTTATACTGCATGACAGTTAGCAAGTTATATAAAAATGAGACATCTCAGATACACCTGTAAGAACTGATGAAATGTAATTCATATGTCAAGTGAGACTATTCTGAACTGACTTACTTGCTAACTCTGTAGCTCCCAGGTAAGACATTTTATCTTCCACTTCCATTGTTACTGATCATTACAAACATAATACATTTGTTTTAGAAATTAAATAATATTCAAAAATCTGAAACTCCAGTCAATTACTGCTACTTTAACTAAGTACTGGGAACAGTCTATGTGCTGCAAACAGATATGTCTGCATACATATCGCATTAAGAGTACTCGCAAAAAATCTTCTTTTCAAACTCACTTCAAACCCCCAATAACCTCCATAATTCTTATCCTATAATAACAGTGTGGGCAAGATACCAATCCCAAAATATTTTGCAAATATAAAATGAGCTAAGTTATTTTTAATTGTATAAATTGAGCTGCAATTTGTTTCTAGCACTACACTAAAGGAGACTTGTTATTGAAATACTTCCTCCTGATATGGCAGAATACCAACCTAGTAAAATAAGTTAGTCTACCAACTGAGAAAGAAATCAAGAAAACATAAAGCTGACAATTTTGTCCTAGGAAGAGTTATAGCAAAACACAGATGTTGAAACACTCTGATGAAATCAAGCTGTGCTGCATTTTCATCCAGAGGCTGAAGTGAAAGGTAAGGTGGCTATGGCCCAGGAGATTAATTAGAGGTAATATCCCATTGCCTTCTCCCAGTGATAGATAAAAAAAAAAAAATCACCTGTAATTATCTTGAATACAAAAGATAGCCTGTCTTTTAGTGCCAATATCTGCTTCACACATTCTATATCCTGAATAGAGGTGTACAAAAAAAATGCATAGGTATCACGGCACACTTGGGTCTCATATACACCAGCTAACACTGGTCTGAACTGAAATTATATGACAAATCACAATTTTGTTACATGAATGTTTTTGTCTTTACCTAGAAGAAAAAGCACTAAACACTGAAGTACTGAACCTCATTCTTGGCCTTCAAACCATCAAATATTTCCAACACAGAGAACAAGGAAAAAACCATAAACAGCAGCATTTAAAGCTGTGTATAAAGTACCTCATAACAAAGAAGTGTTCAGTCTGTAGCCTGAAGGCACTCTGCCCCTCTCAAAATCAAAAATTCAGAGTATTTCAAAGTCACATTGCTACATTCCCAAACCAAAACACAATTGTCTGGCAAATCCTGACATGCTTTAAAAGCTAAAATAAATATTCTACTGAGCTTGACTACCAAAATGGAGCAGACTCCACAGCTCTGCATCAGCAGCTGACCACCATGCACAAATGCTTTGTACTTCCCTGCCTGCAGCTTCTCAGGATTACCTACAGACCTGTTCTTACTAGCCAATATGTACACAAGTGATCTGGTAACGTTTCTGTACCTTCCAAAATCACATTATGCCTGCACTGCAATCTTCTTCAACCACCAACCCAACAGCAACTTTTTGACTACCACTGTACAAGTACTATGATTCTGTTGTGCCAAAGACAGGCTCTCACAACCCCAAAATTGAAAAGCATACTTTTAGATAGCAATGCAGAGCACATTAACCACATGCCTGTTGGTAGCGAATCACAAAAAGACTCACAGACAATGCAACACTTAGCATTCACTTCACAGTGGCCATAGCTTTTGAAGTATAACACGTTTTTCTGTAGTACACAAATATGTATTTTATACATTTACTGGTCAATAGTCACCCTGTAAGTTTTTACAGATTTTAGAGTGGAAGTGTTAACTAGATTTCAGCTAAAAGAACATAAGTACAAAAGTTAAGAAAAATAAAATATGATATACAATACTGAGCATCTGCCTTCTCTGAAATATTAATACAGCAGTTTGACCAGTAGGATAATAAACAGCTGAACAGATCTTTGTCTCTTTTAAAAATGGCCTCAAATGAAAGAATAAAATCTAACAGTGGATACCCCTCATTGCTCTAGACAGGTACTATAGTAAGTCTGTTTTAACAGCACCACAGGGACAGGAGCTCTACTAAGATACCTCAAGCAGCAGAAGCTCCTGCCATTCCTTTGTTCCACTTATCAGATGAGTAAGTACAAAAGAGTCTTCATTCACTTGGAAAGACTCGCAGCCATTATGATAACCACTCCTTCATTAAGACACGTTAGAAAAATTAGACAACAAAAAGTCGAATAGTTTTTACACTCTTCAACACATAACACATGACTTCTTTAATTTACCGACTGCTTTCTGCAAAAGGGAACTGTACCATACTGTAAATGCCTAGCTGTTAAAGAATTAAAGCATTTTAAGTTTTCACCAATAAGGGCTTTTTTAACTGAAAAAAAAATCCCACATTAAAAACCTCAGTTTTACTCAGTACTTTTTTGCTGTAGTCAAATTGAGGCAGCAGTTACTGTTTACCCCTCTCCTCCTCAGCCCCTCCTAGGAAATTGAATTTAAGTACAGTTAAATTATGGGCAGACCACATGAAATACACCTACAGCTCATCTTCTAATTGTACAAAGAAAGACTGATAGTATAAAAGATTAATTCAGAAATCAATAAAAAATACAAAGTGTTTTCTATTAATTCTAAAAAGTCGCAGTGCCATTTCAGGTAAGACTTCAGCAATAGTTTTATTTGTAGTAGTGTGCTTTTGGTAACATATCAGTTTTTCTTACAATTCATACTCGAATATTCAAGAAAATACACATTTAACAAATTTTATTAGAAGATATTTTAAATTCCATCAGTATGCCGCTCATTCAGTTGGCTAGAAATTTCTACATACTGACTGTATGATCTCAAACTTCAAGAGGAAAACATGCTCATAGTTACTGAATGACAACATTATGTCAGAAAAGAAAAAAGCTAAAGGAAAGCTAAATAGTGACAAGACTAAGATGAGCCACATCTTCAGACTAATTTAAGAACTATTTTTAATAAGTTTTAGGTCTATTTGCTGAATAATTAATAATGTTTCAAAAAAACCCAAAAGTACATAAAATGTTTCCTGCTTAGGAAAGATTCTTCACTTTTCTTTTTCCTGACAAACACCTACATGATACTGCACATTCATAGGCACATCAATAAAAAGTTCATCACTCATGGTTAGGCTTTGCGAACGAAGATTTGGGAAAGGCTCTATCCACATTTGTTACAAGCACGCTGGTGGCTAATAAGGCCAATGCAAGATAGACATATCCGATTGCAAAAGGCACAACAGAAAGACTCCTTAGGAGGTATAACTCCTTAGGAGGTATCATCAATAAAAAGTATATTTAAGAGTAAAGGTAAACCTTCCTTATGAGCAGATTCTCTCCAAAGGAATACACTGAAATGTTAATAATTATCCATGCAAGTCAAGAGCACTTTTTATTAAATACAAAGAATTAATACAGTTTAATAGTCCTGTATATAAAAACTGCATATCTATCATATTTCATGTCTATTTTTTCCCTTATTCACTCAGGGAGAACTATAAAAGATTCCTCCAAATTTTTTTCCATTCAAGCATGTCTTCCATCTTCATGGCATTCAAAACAGAGAAGAGCAAGATTCTTTCCACAGAAATTAATAAAATATATTAAAAAAAAATCTAAGGCACAAGGTCACTAGAAAAGAAAGAAAAAGGGATATTATAAGAATAAATAGAGATTTGCAGTACACAAATAGTGGCTTGAGACAAGGGAATATCAAGAAAACATACAATTTCAAAATGCTACTTCTTCCTCCTCTTCAAGGAGGTCCACAAGATCAGAGGAAGCACAAAGGAGTTCTGTTGAAAAGGGTTGGAAGGTAAAATAACCTGTAGTCCTAATAACACTTTCATTATTTGCTTTCAGGGAGATACTGCAGGAAAATAACCTCATTTTCTTCCAGAACTATTCATTGCCATGTTAATGCCACTCCCTCCTCCCCATGCCATCTCCAAACACGGTGGGATTTCACAGGGGCTACAGGAATTTTATCCCTTAAGCATCAGGTTATTTCACACTAAGCACAAGTCAGTTTGCAGCATAAACTGAGAATTCAGAAAATAATGGCTCTGCTTACAAGAGTGGGAAAGAAAGGGAGTACTGCTCCCTTTTCTCCAGTTGCTTCTGAAACTATAGTAGTCACTTGCTATTAATATACATGAATACATGTAAACATGAGAAGGGGAAGCACAGTTCTGTACAATTAAATGCAAAATATCCAGTCCACACAGTTATAAAGCTATCAACCAAACTACAAAAAGGTTGTCTGAATAAACAAAAACTACTAAGGAAAAGATTACTTCACTGTAATTAAGAAAGCCTGCAAATGTGGATTTTTAGGGACTTAAAAGCCAGAAGGCTTCAGACAATTGGGACTGCTAGTGTGGTGAGTAATTATGTACCAGAGAAACCTCCCATCTGCTCACAATTACTATACTTGAAATTTCTTCCAGCAGTAAAAACTACTTTTATACCTCCTATGATAGACTCTTCTGCAACTTGCACACTGAAGATCACTTCCTTTAATCTACTCTTGCTCTGACAAAAGTACAGCACTGCCCGTAAGGCAACACTGTCCTCATGGATAGATCTAGCATAAGATTTTTTAATATCTCATGTTCTAGGAAGGATTAGCTGCTTCCTGAATTTATCACTTGGTCCACCAATTTTCCAACACTATGTTTTTCAACTGTTCATGTGACAAAATTTCTTAAATCTATGCTTGATAGTAAACAAGCATCTTATGAAAAATCAGTAAACCAACTGCCACAGATTACATGAGAACAGAAAATACATAATACTGCAACTTTTTTTCTTGAAGAATCTTAGACTGCGTAACTTTCTGGTCTTGAGGACCCAACTCCTGCAAAGACGGAAAAAGAGACTGCTGCAGAAAGGTAAGGAATCAGCAATTTTTTCAACTTCTAAGTAGAAGATAGGAAAAAGAATATTTCTTCTCAGTGAGCCTTTACCACAAGCCTCAAATGTGTACCTGAGAAAGGCTGAGAAAGGAGTTTTCAGGGTTCTGTATGTGCTGGGACAGGCTTTCACTTTTGAATAAAAGCAGGTTACTGCAAAAACAGAGGACGTCTAAGACAAGGTTCTTCATAAATATTGATGAAGCTCAGTAAGTCACCAGCTTTATCTTACTTTATTCAGTAAACAAAAAGGTATACAAAGTTACATTCACTAAAACATTTTTTACCCAAGAAATATTCCCATTAGGGTTCCTACCTCTGAGAAGAACTGCCTAATTTCTGAAGTCTGAACTAGAAATTACGGCTTTATTCTTACCTCCAATACACAGCTCCTTTCCATTTTTAGATAGTTACACCTTGGTTTTCACAGCTTGGTACAGTCCCTAACCTGTGGGTTGCCATTACCCATTAGTTAAGTACTTAGGATCTCAGCTTTGCACTTATTAGCTATTTCACTAGTCTATCTAGGGTATGCTGACAATTTATAACTAACAAAAGAACACCCAGACATCATATTCTGATGACATTCTCCAATTAGCAAGCATTTAAGACTCAACATTTTGACTAGACATCTGCAATTTTATCTTCTATCTATGAAGAGGAATAGACCATGTCATGTCTTGCAAAGAGCTGTCTCTAAAGATTCCTGGTTGCAAAGCATTCATCCTTAGAGCATCAAAAAAATTTTCTATATCAATTGAACATATTAGAAGGTAGGTTTCACCAGAGAAAGCCTTTAAAGAACATAAAAAAATGTTGAAAGCTACTAAATTAGAGAAACACTATCCAGGCCACTGCAGCAATAAACATATGATCCTGAATTTTAAGTAAAAAAGTGAAAGTGGTATTTAAAAAGTATTAAAAGTCATTATAATGCACACACATTCAAGGCAACAAAATGAAAGTAGTATTCCATGACTTTTAATCTTAAATAGCATTTTATACCAGTTTAAGCATAACTAAAATCAGTCACAAAATCCAGGCTGCCTTTGCTAAAAAAACCACCTGAGCATGCATGTAAAAAGCCAGTTAGTAGCCCATTTATACCATAAACTTCTATATTAGTAAAAAATGGGAAAACAGCTAACAACATGACCTACTCTAGGAATTAAAGGAACATTTTCAAGGAAAAGATATAAGGTTTTTTTCCTAGGTTATAACTGATTTAGAGAATATCTGCACTCACTTTCCTAGTTTAAGAAGCTTCACATCTTGCTAACTGATTATATGCAGCTTTGTGAAAGGCACAAAAATATGTGAGAAGTTTTAGGTATTGCTCACCTATAAAAGCAAAAGGTGACAATTGGATCATTCAGGCGACCATCATAAGAGTACTTCTGGGTATAAAAGCACCAAGGGGAGCGAAATGAGAAATTCAAATATTAAACTGCATTTAAAGTTAAACTTTTTACAGAAGTATTTAAGAGGTTTAAAACTAGCAAGCAGCAATATATACTGTATCAACGAAAGCGAAGTAAAGCTAACTTGAGTCTGAAGCTATTGAAGTATCACAGCAACTTTAAATAAAAATACGTGATTAGTAATCAGCAGTTTGGAGATCTGCAGTGTTTATTCAAAGAGAATGCACTGGGAATAGTCTCAGACTACTTAGTTTAAGGCATACCCATATGCAGACAAACGCTGTGACAGCTAAAGTTCATTAAATAGTCAGGATTCCATAAACACATTTTAAATTAAAGAATAGAACAAAAATGTGTTACAACACTTGAAAAAAATTATACATTAATCCACTCACTCATGGGGCTTCTTTCTGCTTTAAGTAACTAAGAACACTTTATAAAGTAGATTTATACCCTAAATCCAAAAACTTCTGTCAAAAATTGAGCCTGGATTACATCACAGTAAAATGCGTAACACTCCTTTTTACCTCCAGATCCTAGCTGCTTGTAGAATCTGTATTCCAAATGTAGCTGTGGTGCTCTCGACTTCATTGGCTCCTGATTTAAAAACAAAAACAACATTTAAAATAAAGCCTAAAAACTAATATACTAACTTACTACCAGTCAAACTAGCCCTACTGTTTCCAAGCCACTTAGAAAGTTTGAATGTTTTTTCCAAAATTACTGGCAATTAAGAAACCAAGAAAATGAAGCCTCTCTCGGGTGACACTAGTGCATAAAGGGCCAATTATAACTTGCATGGCTCCACTGGACCGGCGTCCAACATGCAAACCAAAGCACAGACCCACAATGGAATACCTAAAAAATAGCATGGCACTCCAAAGCATGTACGTGTTATGACTTGTAGTTCTCAAAAAGTGACATTGATATGCAACTTAACAGCTTCAAAAGACTCTCCAAAAACCTATTCCACAATAAATGTATCCTTATTAAAAAATGTTTTATCCTAGGATCTTAACAAAAAATACCGAATCCTTTCACCAAATAGTAACAAGCTTAGCAGAAACTGAGTATCACCATCCTAAACTATAAATCCAAAATAAAGAAAAGCCCCAGAATAAGTTTGTAGTTTAAATCTTGCCTTTTTAAACATAATTTATGTACATTAATGAAATCTTAGTTCTGTGTTCGACATGCTAGCATGTCAAGTCTTATAGATCAGCACTCCTAGGATGAAGCACAGGAACACACAAACAACCTAAATGAAAGCCCTAACTTCTTGAGTATCTCCCTTTGCAAATTAAAGGTACTTTACCACAAGATTCTTGAAGTAATTTCCTAGGGCATCTTTTGTTTAGTTTCTTGTGATATGTAACACAGTCTTAAGGTTAAGTTGAGCCAGGGGAGATTTAGGTTGGACATTAAGAAGAATTTCTTTACTGAAAGGGTGATTAGATATTGGAACAGGCTGCCAAGGGTGGTGAAGTCACCATCCTTGGAAGCATTTAAAGAAAGACTGGATGTGGCACTTATTGCCAGGGTCTAGTTGACATGGCGGTGTTCGGTCATAGGCTGGACTCAGTCTCAATGGTCTTTTCCAACCTAACTGATTCTGTGATCTTCCAATGCACCAGTGATAATTTGGACACTATCTGTGCATTATTATTATACAATCTGTTACTACTAGAACTGCAGCACATACTTGGTAACTCTTTTAATACAGCTAGCAGCAATAACTGATAATGCTGGATGCCAATTTTCTGGAAAAGTTTGGGCAAGGTGCTAATCATTTTCCTCACACAATCTTCTCCAGAAGCTATGAGTTTATCGACCTGTGTTGTTTCCTAATGTCATATCCAGGGCATAAGAACTATGAGCTCATGTGCAATCAGGAGAAACTTAGTCCTCTTTCTCAACCCATCTCATTCAAACATTCTGGTGTTTCCTATTCCTGTCAAAGTTCCTGTCAGTAAATCGATGTTGCCAGGATGCCAAAGGTTGATGTCTAAAAGTAAAGAAAGACCAGTGTAACAGGTTCTGCAAAAAAGAAATAGAATTTACTATATGCTTTTTATGCTTCAGAGCATTCATCATAGCTGAACACTGTCATCCTTTCCAAAGAAGTGAGAAAGAACTCTCTAAAAAAGACAGTGTTTATCCTTCAAAAAATTAATTACTAAGCAAGACTAGCTGGGCCTCCAGACAATTCTAGTTACAATTTATGAGAAGCACACATGAAATTTATGATCAAGTATTGAAGACAGATATTCTCAAACAAAACACTTTACTGTAAACATGAGCCTAAGCAAATCAGTGCAACTATCAACCTTTAGTCCTCAGCTTTCAGAGGTATGAGTAAATCCATTATAATGCATTTATTTAAATATTTTAACTGTTCACAAAACTACACAAATTTAGCTACTAATTTGCCTGCAGCAGTGCTATAAAAGTCTGTTAGTTACAAAATACATCACTCTCTACATAGCGTCTAATTAAAAGTTGTGATTCTGCCTGCTATAAGGAAAATATTTTATTCCACAAAACTCTGCATGTCTGCTGATTATAATAACAAAAGACACTGGCTAAATTAAGTTTAACTTTGTTCAATTATACAGTTTTGCCTCAATCGATAGTACATTAACAACTTAATAGCCTCTCAATGCTGTAAGATGGTCCCATAAAAAGGATGAAAAATAGTTTGTATGTATTAAATTTACATGAATAAATGTACACAAAAAGTTGTTTTAGGGAAAAGAAAAACCTTCCAGTTTTTGACATACACATCTACTTCTTCATGAGCACTGCGTGTTCTGGTCATCTGCAGGAAACAGTCCTGATAAGCCTCCAGAAGGCAATCTTCTCAAACAGTCAAGCAAGTCTACTTGACAACTACATAACAGCCAAAGACTAAAGTTAAACTTTGAGGGACAATTAAATAATTTTACTCCCTGTAGTAAAGGGGAACTACGACGGATTAGTGGGATTTGGGGAGACCTCCAGGCCTTAGGATGCTGGCCCCATAACCTGCGAGGTGAATGCTCTTCCCCCCGCCCCTGCACGTGGCCCGGCGACCCCGCAAGGAGCACACACAGACCACCAGGGAGGGACGGACGAAAGAGGAAGTTTATTGTGGG
This sequence comes from Lepidothrix coronata, assembly GCF_001604755.1. NCBI lineage: Eukaryota > Metazoa > Chordata > Aves > Passeriformes > Pipridae > Lepidothrix > Lepidothrix coronata. The sequence continues at coordinate 6,559,845 of NW_016690198.1, read as the reverse complement.
GTTGGGGTTTATAAGGCTTTTAGGAGGGTCAAAAGGGGACCAATCACAAGGTCAGGGTCACACAGAAAAAACCATCAGGTAAAGGGTCAACAACCAATAGAAAAAGGGGTTAACAAGGGACCAATGAGAAACACCTCAGGACACCTTCCCAGGACACCTTGTGCGGGACAATAGCTTCACAGGGGGTGTCAGGAAGAAGGAGACAGTGACACTGCAGAAAATACACAAACATGTTGCAACATGTTTAAACTACAGTAAAAACTTATGTCTCCATAATGTTTGAGCTGTTTTCCTCACCAATCCATCTCTGACAGGAGTTTTTCCATCCTGCATATGGCAAATCCACTGCCACAGGGAACAAAATGTGGTAATATGTACTTGCATTCCATTTACTAGATGGCAGCCTTAAGGAATTGCCTTATTTTTGTAAGGACGTTTAGATATCTTTCTGTAACTCCAGACATGCAAAAGAAATATATCAACTTGTTCAACAAAACATGTGAAAGGGCAAGCACAATAAGCTCTTCACCTACAATTTTCTTTTCTACAAGAATAAAAAAAGAAATGGCAAAACACGATGCTTTATTTTCATTAGTGTTTCGGTACATTTCGGCATGTAAAAATAAGCTTGGGAACACATAACTCTTCAAATATCATGTTAATCTCAGAGGACTTTGAAGTCAATTTCTCTGCTTACCAAAAGAAACTAGTTTATTTTGTTTTACTTACATAAACTCAGGTCTTCACTAAAGTATCCTGAAAGAACTGTTCTGAGATTTGCAATGTTTCTGTAAATGACCTTCCCTACACTGCTTTTATATTCAACTCTAATTATTTCAAAGCTTCAGTATTAAAACCTAGACACCTTTTCTCTGCAAAAGATCATTTCTTTCTTAACAAGGGACAGGGGATCTTGCTCCCATCAAAGAATCAATGGGCAGTTTACTAAGCCCCAGTTACCTGAGCAACAGAAACAACAGCTCCTTAGTTTATCAGACAGGGTCTTCTGAGCCAAGTTTTTTCCTTCTTTTTTTTCTTTTGTGGGATGTTTATACGTTCAAATAAAAGGATAAAGACACCTGAAATGTGAAATCCGTTTCAAGTCCATAATGTATTTTTTCACAATTATTTTTGTCCCAAATACTTAGAATAAACTACTATACCATTTTGAAGACGTCACTGCCCTTCTAAAGGGCTCTGAAAAAGCAGTGTACTTGAACTGTAAGGTTTGAAGTTTTCGAGAACTATGATAACCCAAAGCACAATATCAATAATCAGCTTTTCATGTTTTTAAGTCAGTCAGTGGGAACTCCTGCTCAGTATATGGGTATATACATGGGTATATACATGGGTATACGCATGGGCTATACACATGGGGTATACACATGGGTATACAGTGGGAACTACTGCTCAGAGTCTCTGCCTCACACTTCCATAAGCAATGGCAAACAAAAACTATTTTCAGGCAAAAAATTCTTTTGTTACAGGAAAAGACCAGTCTCTTGAACAGACATGCACTAGGATTTAGATTTACTACAACCTCCTAAAGAGATGCTGAAAAGTATCATTCTAGACTGCGGTAATTCCTTGAAACCAAAAAAAGGAGGAAGAAAGCATTCTAATCTTGAAACCAAGTGCAATCTTCTTTCCAAACACACCTCACTTATTTTAGCAATTCAAATCTTAACAGTGGACTAATGAATCAGTGCCATAAAGATTACAGTTTAAAGGTAGCAATGACTACTTTGTAACTTGCTATCTTTCACACAAAGAAAGAAAAATTGACTTATTTCCAGAAGCGGCTCTGTGGAGGACCAGGTATAACCATGTTTCGTCCAAACATTGTGACCATTATAACAGAAAAAGTGTGATTGGAAGAGAGGGCCCCATGGAGGTGGGGCAGTGCTGTTCTGAGCCACCTTCCTGCTCTACCTGAGACTTGTGCTCAGTCCCTCGCCTCAAGCCACTCCCCGAGAAGGGCTTAAAGGGCTGGCTGTGCATGCATGAACAAAACAGCAGGAAAGGTCTAGTTTGCATAAGAGCCTGCACAATGTTAACTATAAAAGGAGTCAGACTGGCCCCTCTCACTCTCTTTCTCATTTTGTCTTGCTATCCCAGTTCCAGACCATCCACACAGCAGGACCAACATAGAATCTACAGACAAGTGAATTTCTTTTTTCTCTGTCTTTTCCACCTTTATTTCTCTCCTCCCTTGCTTTGCATGGGAAAAGCACAGCTATCATATTCTACCCCATACTGAAGTGTGTTGTGGGAGTGGTGAGTTGTGGAAGTGTGTTGTGGGTCAGTAGCCAGCACCTCTGAGAACTGAAATGGTGTGTTGTGGTTTGTGAGCCAGCATGTTTGAGAAGTTTGCTGTGGGAGTTGAGAGCTTATTGAAGTGTACTGTACAAAATTAGGGGCTTGTTAGCCACCACTTTTAAGAAAAGTATTGTAAGAATTTAAGGGCTTGTTAGCCAACACCTTTTGAGTCGAAGCAGTGGGCTGGTTGCCAGAATTAAGGCAACTGTACAATGAAGCACAAGAGCTCCCTGACACATGACCTGGTGTCTTTGTTCAGCCCAACAAGGATTAACAGTAAACATCACAGCCCCTACTGGTGGATCATGACAAGCTCAAGCAGAAGTTGGTATTTTTTTAGTGTTTAAGTGTCCTGCAGAGGAGGTAAGTTTGGGCAATGGAGAAACCTGTCGAAGGGAGAAAAGAATGAAGGAGAGGAAAAAGCTGAATAGGAGGTTTAAGTCAAATACAGGGTCATATAATAAAAGTAGTGAATCTAACAATAAATGAAGAAGTGAGCAGGAAAGGTAGAGTTCATATATACCAAATAGTTACTGCTAAAGGGCTACCCAACACAAGAAATCAATTTGTATACTAATAGATCAGCAGAAACATACAAACACCACTACACAGTGCACAACTGATAAATTCCAGCTCTTAAGAGTCTCATTCTAGTTCTTAAAAAAGTCTATTCTAACCTAACTTGAGTATCTCCCCAACCAGAACAGGTCATAATGAAAGAAGCCGGATTAAGAGTAAGATTCTGGAACTGTAGCTGTTTTACCACAATAAATAATGTATTTACATATTAACATTATACATTAAAATGCATACACTGTATGACCCTTGGGCCTCACATAGAAAAAATTACAAACTATTTTGTTACGCAAGTCATGAAGTTGCCACAAGCATCATTAAAAGGAACATTCTTGTATAATTTCATCCATGAGGGAAATATTAATTCAACGCAATGAAAAGGTTAAGTCAAAACAGTCAAACGCTTACTTTTAACATTAGAAGTACTCCTGAAAGCTGCTGTATAAACCCAGAGAAACCCACACAGTCCTCCTGTACTGGCATATAAGGTTACCATGGATACACAAAACATCGGGCATAGGAGATGTCTTGCTGCTCGCAAGACAACAGTAGGTCAACAATGGAATGCTACCACAAGGAATTCAAACACAATTTTACGATACAGCTGGAGAGATTACCACAACCATACCTGCCAAGAGTAACTGCTCAAACTGTAATACATACATAATTGAAGTAACCCCATTCAAGAAGGCTAAAGTTGAACTACAACAGATGCAAAACAGAGAGGAAATTAAGTGTGCTTCATTTAGGATAACAAAACAAAGACTAGGCATAGGCTTAATGACTGCTTTCAAAGCACAGAACTAGTAAGCGCCAGAGAAAAAGTCTAAGGCTTACATTTCAAAAGGGCAAGGATGGTGTGCCTCGAGCAAGTACAACCTACCTAACTGTTAGAATAAAGTCCTGGCACTGCCTCAAATAGGAGAAACAGAAAAAGTGCAAAATCCAACTAAATCCTACAGTTTGATGCAGTGCTTTTAAAAGACTGAATCTTGTGACCAAATCCTTTCCAATTTGGAAACAAGTTTAAAAGATCTGAAAGTTATACTGAAAAAAAAGCAAACCAGGGAGAACCATATTAAAAGAACCCACTAGTTCTACTGGCTAATAAATGTATTTTTGTCTTACAATGATGATGCAAACTCCAGTGTTGATTTTCACTATGATTCCTTCCATCTGTTTTTTATTGCAAAGATACTACAGCCTTTCACACCACTAATGTAAGAGGACAACTCAAAAAGTTAACTTCATATTCAGAGTTCTTTAAGCAGTAGTAGTAAATTACAGACATGTTTTACTATACTGGTTCTTTTGTGACTTTAAGTTACACAAAAAAGTTACTTCAAGCTTTTTGATCAGCTGGAAATAAACAGCTATAAGATTGAGCTATTGGGAAACCAATACAGTAAGTGTTGCTACTGAACAGTATCTTTTGACAGTTGAAATGGGTTTAAATGGTAGTCAAGTTTACTAAGTTACATACAATAAAAACGGTTTTACCAAAACTGATCAGATTAAAAAAGTTCTCTTGCTCTACATCAAGTAATTAGTGTTCTAAAAAAATCACTATCTTGCAACATATTTGTAAGTACGCTTTGTAGTAAACTGGCTTTAGCTAGAAGAATTCTCAAACTATTTTCAGGTTTCACTGGACGTACAGAATAAGTTCAAGAAACGTTAAAACAAAATGAGTTTTAATCTGATATAATGCACAATAACCCTCAAAACTGTATCCAATGTTGCTATTTCAAACCATAACCTGTATGTTTTTAAAACTTTAACTACTCCCAAAGTAAATATTTTACTAAGCAAGGACAGTGACAGGAGTATTTTTCAGAAGTTTATTATGTTTGTAATGATTTTTAGATTTCTCATCTAAAGCCATGCATTTCTGTTTCCACATACCTTTCACTTTATGAGACCATACTACACTATGAAAAAAGTTCTGTTCTACTGCAGCAACAAGAAATTAACTGGAGTCCTAAAATTCCTTCAGTGATAAAAAGTAAATAACTGAATTTCATCGTGAAATACTTTGGTTATGAAAACAGTAATTTACCAAGAAGTTTAAAGTATCCAAAAGCAAACTATGACATTACAAGAGTAGTTCTGATGAAAGATTGAGAAAAGCAGAACAAGAATACATTAACAAAACATCCAAATTTACCATGTTTGCAAGTGAAAGAAACATTACACAACATTGCAAATAAAACGTGTCCACCAAAAGTGATGTGCAAATACCAATGGATAAAGAGGAAAACTGTTTGGAGCAGGACTAAGGGCATTAAATTACATGCAGCCTGCAGAATTGCTGGAGTTTCTCTGTAGTCACCTGATGTCAGATTCACATTTAATTTGTTGTTCCTCTACTTACTGGACAACAAAGGAATCTACTAAGATGACTGTCAAGTGTATCCTTGAAGCAGCTGTAAATCATCAGACTTTGCAAACACAGATTTAGCCTTGAGAACAGTGACAGCAATTAAACACTGGTTTTATTCAATATGGCCAACATATACAATTACATCTATCACTGACTGTTTTTATCTATTTCGATGAAATCATACAAAAGTATTCAAGATTTCCATTAAAGAAATCAAATTATTATATATATGAAAGGAAAAATTTGATTAGTTTTTCATCCCAAATCCTTTAAAAAAATATTAACTTACCAGTTTAATTGCCACATAGTCATTTGTGTATAAATTTTTTCCTTGAAAAAAGAATAAAAACAAGAACGTGAGACATTGGCTTTTCTGTTAAAGTAAAATGCCATTTAAACATCAAGAAAGTCTTTGAAACATTTTCATCTAAGGTGCTAGGTGTTCTGGTAGTGACTTAAGAAATGTAGCTTTATTAGTCTAATACCATAGAGAGAACTTTTTTCTTGAACAGTGTAAGAAGTGGCAATTTCATTGAGAGTTTCAGCTATGTCACTAAGTTTGTAAAATTTTTATGTACTAAAAAAAGCTTGAAAATCGATAAATTACTACAAATGGAATGTGATATTCCACATTTTCATTTTTATTAGTATTTGAAACTTACTTTAATATTGTCATATGATTTTGAAACACCAAAGTTCAAATTAATTAGGACCTTTCCTTTCCTCAGTTCTGTAATTTACTAAGCTAGAAGTTAGGACAAGACAAGAACATTACTGATATGCTTACTCCATTTGGAAAATGCATTTGCTGCTTTAAAAATGATTCTGTAACTGGATAAGCATATTTCAACAAGCACTAATTCAAATGGTATGCAAAGATTAAAATGCTATAACAAGTTTTATAGGTGTAAAATTAAAAACAGTAAATAAAGGAAAAAGTAAGGTGTCACTTCCAGCACTTTTTGTTTGTTTACAGCCTTCAAATGCATTTAGTACATATTATTTTTAATGACAATTCTACTTTTTTTCTCTGTAATATCACTCAGGTCTGAATTTGCCATGTTAAGCTTAATTTTGTTAAATAAATCAAACAGGGAAGAGACATGGACCAAGATAAAAAAGTTCCTTGTAAAGACAGTTACACAGAATCACAGTCACAGAATTTCTGAGCTGGAAGGGACCCACAAGGATTATCAAGTCCAACTCTTACATGAATGGTCCGTGTAGGGATTGAACCTGCCTTGGTGTTATCAGCACCATCCTCTAATCGAGTTACACTGATAGTCAAAAACTACAATTTCAGGTCTGACTCTTATTTTAAAAAATAGAGTACTCTTGTAAAGCTGAAACAAGATACAATAACATCACGTCTGTTAAGAGATCAACTTTACCAAAAGCAAGTTACCTGAGGGCTGCACAGTAACAGACACATAATCAATATGAGCAGCATGCCTTAACTGGACCACCAATATGGTGTGTAATTCCAAGACCTTTCCAGGGACTTAGAGCGGAAATACAGGCATCTTAAATGGTTATCTCTTATCTCATTATCATTTCAGTTACATTTTTGTTTAAAAGTGTACTTTGTTTGAAGTGGCCTCTGTGTCTCTGCACAGTATTACGCTCCATAAGATACTCGCAGAAACTCTTGCAGGAGCCCTGCTCACTCTACCATTTAGATATATAAATCAGCTACTTGGAGTAGGTAACAAATCCAGTTACAGTTAAGTAACTGGATACAGGGTTACAGTAGCCAGATGCTGTAATGACACATGTATTCTGAAGTAACATCAGAAGGTACCTTAACTTTCCATATGGTGAGTCAAGACAATTGTCGCTTTAAAATATGGCAAAGAGCAGATTTGACACCCCTGTTGATCTGTCTCTAAACACAGAACAGGTAGTAATACATCACAACAGCAACAAGCTTTCTGTTACTAATCCATCAGTTTATCTTAACTATAACTCAGAAGACCCTTAAAATTAACAGCCCAATATTCAAAACAACTTAGTCTTTTTCAAGGTAATGGCTGCAAATCACAGTCATTTGCTACATTTTTATTGCTACCATTTGGATTCACAAGTCACTACTGAAGTCTGACCATTGCTTTCTTCTCAAGTGGAAGAACTACAACAGCTACCAATTCATAACTGAATTTCAGTCTCCTGAGCACAACTTCACCGCTCTAACAACTTTATTCCTCCTTCAAGTGTCTCAGATTTGACCTTAAACACATGCTCAAATATTCCCATTTGCAGAAGTATACGAAACAAAGTGCTTGTGTGCATCTTTGTAGAAAAGGTGCCCACTAAATACTTGCTACTGTAGCAACACAAATGAAAAAAATAACAAACAAATCAGAATCTATAATACCAGTCTTAACTCCTGCTTTCAATAACTTACATTTAAAACATCTTACCTCACAAATAATAATAAATAAGAATTTGGCAGCACTTACGAGAATAGAGGCCATGTTGCTGAGAACACAGCTGCGATGGGCAGGGCATGTCTCAAGGATGAAGGACCACCGCCTCCCTAAGATCTTGCTCTATGGTGAACTTGCCACTGGCTGCCACAAGAGAGGAGCCCCAAAGAGGAGATACAAGGACTCCCTGAAACTTCTAGTATATATGCAAAACCCACAGACACTAAAATGAGAAAGGCTGCCCTTGTCCTGATGACTGCTGCAGGACAGTACACTGCCCAATTATCTTCCTCCTATTTCTTTTACTTCCTTGTTCTATTTTATTTCAGTACTGTCAGACTATGTGTTAGCTAAATTGATATTGTATTTAAAATGAAAGATTATTTCACTCTGTACCTGCTGCAAGCAAATGAGTTAATCTGATATTAATTTTTAATTAACTCTGTATGTTGTAACCAATATGAGAGACAGGAAAAAATTAACTTTATTAGTTTGTAGTTGCCTTTATGTAATACTAATTCTTCTGGTTTGATTTAGTTCACGAAGAGGTTTGAAACAAAAATTATCATTCAAAGCCAGTATACAAAAGCTATGGAAGATTGAAAGACAGAGTTTCAGCTTGACTTGTGGACTGCAAAGGCACATATGTACCAATGTAAAGGTCAAAATGTATCAATCTTGTTTAACTATTACTAGAAATAACAAGAGTACCTATTATTGAGATTGTTAAATTCAGTGTCCTCAGTCAGAGCTGCAGCAATATTGTCTTTAATCCCTCTACAGTATTAATTTGCTAAGCTTGTTTACATCCTGACAGCCCTCAGAATGCACTATATTAAAACAAGTTATATTTTATGCAAGCACTATATTAGAAATATTGCCTGAAGGACAATGAGTAGTAGTTGTCCCACAGGCAAAGATGAACAGAAACAACACCTACATAGCCCACCATGGTCTCAAATACCTAACTTTGAAACCCACCCCTCCTTAAAGCTTGAAGCACTGCATTAACTCAAGCCTTTCAAGAATACTGGAATAAATTCTTGCCATTAGGTGTCAAGTTAATTTGTTAACACATACAGAATTCACACACCTTGAAAACCGTGGCTAATCATGCTGTCCATTGTGGAAATCCAAGTCTCCAAAATTAAATATATAGTCTTCCAAACAGACACAGTTAGTGTCTATGTTAATAAATGGTAATATTTCCAGCTTTGCTGCCCAAATTCTTCAAAACCCTATAGTCCCTTCTCAGTCTGTGCTTTCTCCACCATTTGATATTCAGCCATCTGTTCAGTGGGGAACTGAAATGATTTAATTATTCATCTCCCAAATTTTCTCTACAGATGGATTTTCACTGCCCATGTCTAACGGTAGCTCAGTGTTTGGCCTGACAACACTAGAAAGAAAAGGAAGGAATCCAAGTGCTTGCTGCTACTAAAAATGCTGTAGCGTCTGCTACAGCATCTCGAAGAGATGTGCAAGACCACAGTACTATAAGCTGGACTTACAGGAGAAGGACGTGTCTCACATATATTTAGTATCAAATACAAATGCATAATTGCTTCAGGAAGTCAGAAAATATAGGAAACTACAATAATCATGAAGTAACTTCCAGCACCTTGGAAGAGACAACTAACTGAATTTAGGATAGCACTTCACATATTTATAAAACATTTTTAATCCCAGAAAGTTTCCTGCTACTGAGATTCTTCACAAACCACGGAGCTTGCACTGGCAGGGTAAAGCCACAAAATATGGCTTAAATTTGCCTTGCGCATCTGAAGTTTCACAGCAGTTTGAAAAGCTGCATGGTGTATTCATACAGAGATTTTCATGTTTACCCTGCATAAAATGGCCTTGAATAATGTAAACTGAAATATAGAAACAAGGATCTTACCTAGCCGTAGTTCTCCAAAATTACCGCATCCAATTTTTTTACCAACTCTGAAGTTAGGGCCAACCATTAACACGCCAGAATTTGAAGAACCAGTTCCACGTGTATTATGGCCTGATCTCCCACTAGGCCGTGCCATTCTTTCATCTGGCTTATCTTTGTCTTTATTTTTATTCTCCATGTCAAGTTTACGGTACTCCACTTTGATTTCTTCCTCTTTTTAAAAAATCAGTACAAGCAAACTCCAATTGGACAATGTAAGAATGAAAACATCATGAGGAAAGTGCCCAGCTGGTTACTGTCAGTAAGCAGTCAACAGCAACATGTTCATCCTGTTTGCAAAGCCTTGGTAGGATCTGTAGTAAAAACGTATCTCCAGAATGCACTACATCAGCAACATTTACTAGTATTTACAGGAATTCTGTTAAAAGAAAAATAAAGTTATTCTTGTACAAAATTATCTTTCCCTTCAATTAGTCACACAATTAAGCTATAAGTAATTATATTTGCTTTACAGATCTACGAAAAGCACTTCTTTAAAATTAAAGCCTCTGATTCTAGGATGTAATAGCAAGAGATATTGGTGTGACTGAAGTGTGCTAAAAAATCTCAACACTTCATATATCAGATATTAAAAAGAAAAAAAAAAACACAACAACCAAAAACACCCTACAAAACTACTTCCTGAACAGATAAACACACTTAAAATTGACACTTAAACTCTCAATCCATCTTACACCAGCTCTGCAAAAGAAAGCATTTTATTTAAATTTTTTCCCCCCTCAAGTAATATCTGTTGTTTTAAGAACATGCTCACACTGCAGTTATGGAAGTTAAATAAATATATTATCTTTTCCAAATTAAAATTTCTGAGATGCACATTTATAAACCCATGGCAAGGGCACTTCAGTTTTTTCAGTAACTCCTAGAATCTAAAAATAAAATATATTTACTTATTCTACCCTACCACACTTAAGTCATAAATTTGCTTCCCCAGTCCCCTTCTCCACTGTTTAGCATCATTGACTAGACGCTAATTCCTACACAAACTTGAGCAAAAGCAATGTTATCTTACTACTGCAATAAAGAACCCCAAGAAAACTTGGGATATTGTTTCCTTTTTAATGGTGTGAAAACGCGTAATCCACAAGGCAGTTGGCTACTACATAAGCAAAACTTCAGGACAAGTTAAATACCTGTCCAAAATTATTTTGCTATCTTTGCTTCAATGTTGGGAATACACTGCTGTACAAGAAAACATACTCTGAAAAAATGCATTTCATGTGCTACAGCCTATTTTAAAGTTAGTCACCAGGAGCTTATTTTAAATACTTTGAGCTGAAGACATTTTCATTTCTTAAACCCATTTCTCACAAAGTAGAATTATTACTTGCCTCATAGCTTACTACATTTCAAAAATCAAAGAGCAAGTAGAGAAAATATACCAAATAATATGAACAGCCACCTGAATAACTGCATCCGCTGAATCATATGTACTCATGCCATGATTAAAACTAAATGATATTTAAGAATCATTAATCAACAGCCAATTAACCTGTCACCTGAACAGTGAAGTACATGGAAATTTGTTTGGCAAAGAAACTCCAGTGACCACAATACTGTGAAAGAGAAAATGAAAGACTTCTTCTGAAAGCAACCAAAAAAAACAAACGCAGATTCCAGTCCAAGAGGACTTGCTTAATGCAAGGGAAAAGGACTTCAGAGGTGAGGAATGAATGCAGTGGTGTGTTATGGTATAGACAGAAGTATTTAAGGGAAAAAGACAAGCACATTAGGCTACTACATAACCTTTCAGGTTTAAGCACCACCACCAGATACCCTAACATCACTTTCCAAACCACAGATCTCAGAGGAATAGACTCAATGGGAAACAACAGGTCATTCTTCCTCACCACTATTGTTACAAAAGCTAGGGAAGAAATAAAACTAGATATTAAGTGTATTGAGACAGAACTTCACAGGCACCATTTAGTTCTTAGAAAGGTCAGCACACTTGATGCAATAAAATGCACATATATATTTTAAATACTGAAGAAAAAAATACTTATGTTCCATATTTTACTGGATATTCAATGAGAACTAACAATAAGCAATCCTAGATTTGCTTATTCCAAATACATTATGATCAACATAAATTTCAATTTCCAGAAATGCATCTATTATTTGGACAAATCTATTACATGCTAACTTATATCCTTCCCCTTTCACTTACATTATGGGTATGCTTTCTTATGTAAACAGAAATTAGTACCTTTTATAGGATACCTGCTAAACGAACATCACAAGTCCCATACATTTTTTCCCCACACTAGATATTAAAAGGAAAACATGCAAGCATTCCTGTCACAGTTTCTCCAGGACACAAGTGTTCTCTTACAACATTTCCTAATAAAATAATCTGCAACTAATTTGAAATAAGTACAGCACTTATGACTTTCTTCATACTAAAATTCCTGTACAACATTTTATGATGTATTTACCTTAGAAATACAAAAGGTTTTCATTTATTTATACTGCACTTACCTACGACAGTGTTATACTGTTGATGGGAATAACTTTTCTTCACCATAATGCTCACATTCTAGAGGAAAAGCACTAAAAGGCAAAGACATATGTATTTGTAGTATTTGTAATTACTTGGCATGTAAAAACTTCTGATACAAAATGCAAGTAAAGCACAAATTATTGGAATTGCATTAGTTTTCTTAAGACTGTTAAGGAAAGTCCAGCAGATTTTTTTCATACTCAACATAATTTATAAGGCTCAGAAGTCAGACATCATTCAAAAGTATGCATCATCTAAAGAGAAAAAATAACACATACAGTGTAAGCATTCTAAATTACACAAATCCCTTTTCTTGATATGTGCTAGTTACATGGGCTGTATGGGCAATCTGTCCAAAAAAAAAGCCATCCATCTCACAGTTTGATTTTCTGTTTTATTTTCATTTTTCATCTCTGTCAACATAAATGAGCACACTTGAACAATAAGTTTCAGCCCAGCACTAGGGAATATTGCTATGACGTAAACATTCTTGGTTAAAAAAATATATGACTAAATATCAGTATAATGGCAAACACACCATCAAAGCCAAGTTAATAAAGCAATGTCATAGGAGTGAAATGACTATTATGTTCAAGTATAAAAAAAAAGAGAAGGCAAAGGAAGCTACGAAAAAAAAGTCAAAATAGAATTACATAGCAGGAAAACTAATTAGATCTTCATTAGAAACATTCCATATAGACTGAGGATAAAAAGTGAAACAAGACTGGAAGACTTGTAAGAAAGCAAGTAATATCAGAGTAACTAAGAAGCCCAACTACCATCAGCTACTAGAGGTCTTATTTTTCTGATGTAATTTGATACTTGCCCAAGCACCATAGAGAGATTGTCTGAAAAGCAAGGAGAGGAGGTGTGAAGACAAGTAAGAAAAGCGATGACAATGTTCCAGGTGACTGACAACAGTCACACACCTAACACCTGCAGAAGTATAAAAGGAATCTCTAGCTCAGTTTTAGAAACACAAGATCAATGGCAAAAGATAGCCAGGCTACTGGTCCATATCAACACATAACTTAAACAGAATATAGACTCAAATTTACTGGAATAAATTTAGCCACAAGACTGTAGTAATACCATCCCAAAACAAATACCATCCCAAAACAAATTACCCAATGAAGAAGCCATAAGGTCAACTGTATTTATTGGGTCCATAGAGAATTAAATATTTCTGACAGTACTGCTTCTACCACGTTTGATGTAAGAAGCCAAAAGGCAAAATTTACTACTTGGATTCACCAAGCTAGTAAACCACTAGCTCTGGAATTACAGTAGTTATTGCTAGCTCAGGAGGATTTGCTCAGTTCTCAGTTCCATTACACAAACACGTTGTAATTCACCCATATGCATTAGAACTGCAAAACTTTCAGGCACTTGAACTCACAACTTCAGTGATGTTTTTCCTGCATTATGATAGGTGACTAAATACTTCAACAAAGTCAGTGCAAGTACCAAAGGAACCATTCCCTAAAGACATCTATTGCCTAAGGGTTAAATAAGCAATTTGTGATATTTGAAGAGGACAGATAGACAACTCTTCTCTCAAAGAGACATTTTTACTCTGATGAATGTTTTACACACTGATGATCCGCACACAAAACTTGCTTAATAGACAAAGACTCCAACTCAGAAAATCCAGTTTGCTTCAAAAGTTTGTTTTTCATTCTCTCTGATGAATAAAATTCTACACAGAGAGCAACTGAATGAGTTTTAATGGAACTATACAGGTGTGTAAACAAAGTGATCCTTCAGTTCACCAGTATAATCAATCTATTTTTTATATAAATTCATGTTGTGTAGTTGTATCATCCTGAAGAACTTGGAACACTGAAAACTCCCTAAGAATCCATACAGAAATAGACATATAGAAAACAGATAAAAGGCATTGAAGATAAACACTAATATTACACACATGGTGAATAAACAGGTGATTTAGAAAAACATAGTCAGGATCTGTCTGTTCCATTATACACTTGGTATATTCAACAGCTTTTCTGCTATTGTTCCAAGTTCACACATCACCCAAAAGAACATATTAAGGAACCATATGCTGCTACAAAAAAATCTGTGAAGTCAAGCAACTTTACCTATATATACACTGGAGAAATTTTCCTTTAAATCCTCTTAATATTTTCCTCCTCGATTCAGTATTCAAAACCTAATCGTTCAGTGCAACGCCAGCTACAAGAAAAATTCTTGCAGGGCTGCAAGAATTTGATCAAACCATCTAATCATATCCGTACTAAAGTTCTCTTTTAGCAAGTGCCCTGGCAACAACTGCCAACTCTTTAGATTACATCACTACCAAAGATCATACACGCCCACTCAACTGTAGCACTAAATCTGATGAGAAACTTGTTTAAACATGTCTTAAAATGGCCTTTTGTGGTCTCTTTGCAAACACGTGTTTCTTCTTCCCAACACCCCCCACAACAACTGTTATCTCCCATGCAGGAATGTCCTGGGAAAGGTGTCCTGAGGTGTTTCCCATTGGACCTTGTTAACCCCATCCTGTGATTGGGTGTTCCTGTAAGCCCCTTGGGACTTCTAACTGGTTACTCTGTGAATCCTCCTAAACCCTATAAATGTAACACCCCCAACAATAAACTCTCTCCTGCCTCCTCTCCACGCCGGTGTGCTGTCTCTGTGCCTGCCATGGGGCCACGTGGGTGGGGGGAGGGGAGAGCATCTCTCCCCTCCAGGCTCAGGGCCTGAAAAACCCTGTCGCTGGAGTTCCCTTTCCCCATCCCTACATGGAGTTCCCTTTCCCCATCCCTACAAGACGTCGGAATGGTTCATCAGATGGAGATGGAACTAGAACTGGGCTCCCCCCGCACTGTGGGTGGCGAAAGGGATCCAGACTCAACCACAATTTCTCTCACAACTACTGCTGAAAAATATTCTGAACATCCCTAGGTTAGAGAGATATAAGTCTACATAGCTCTCTGAATCTCAGTTGAAAATGTCCCCTTTAACACTACCAAAGACTGCCTCACAAGAACCCAGTTCTATAGCAATAAAGACTCTCTAGAACACTATATAAGACAGAGTAAAAGAATAACTCATTTAAGCACCTTCCTTATTCAGACGTTTCTCAAATGCCTAAGTCTGCAGCAGTAGCCAGTCTTCGCGAGCGAAGATTTGGGAAAGGTCATTGACCCTTCGAGCCTGCGCAGTGGATTTTTCAGGTGAGACACAGCGTGCGCTGAACTGAGCCCACCCTTTAATCCTGAGGTTCATCTGCCGGGGCTGAGCAAGCTTGGACAGTGGCAGTGAGGGTCTCAGGACGTAGGTTTGTTTAGAGTGACCTTCTCTTAGATGGATTGCCTTACAGGGCTGACGAGCTCCATCTGCCCGGGGGCTGGGAATCGAACCCGGGTCACAGCCGTGAAAGTGCTGCACTCTAACCACTAGACCACCAGGGGCCCCGCAGCAGTAGCATCACTGTAATTATATGCAAGTTAACATATTCCAAGGTGTTGTCACAACAATTCAAGTGTGCAAGTCACCTTTGAAACACAAACTATCTACTTAATTCCTTTTTCATGTTCCAGATTTACTCCTAAATAAACTGATAAAGAGAATATCAAAGCTGCTAAATAAAACATTCCAGTGCCAGGAGTGACAAAGTTAATGAAACATGCAACCATAACTGCTCCCTTAGGTATCACATGCAATGCCTTTCACAGTTTAATTACAAAATCCTGTATCACTGCTAGTACCAGCATACTAACATTTTTCTCTAATTTTAAGAAAAGCATTTACTAGCAGAAGAACTGTGGGGGGAGATGGCAGGCCCATGGAACCCCTGGGCCCCCTGGAAGCGGAAGAGCTGGAGGCATTGAGGGGAGTAAGACCGTTCCCCTGAGAAAGGTGGAGGTGGCTGCCTATTCCCATGGAAGCGGCCCTGAGAGTTGGACAACAATGTGGGGGGAAGTCACAGCCCCACAGCTGAAGTCTGAGGACTTTAGAGTATTATGGAGTGTTAGGCCGTTTTTCAGGGGAGCAGTGAAGCCAACCAGATAATCCCCATGGACACAGCCTTGAGCTGTGTGCAGGTGCACATTCCTTAGTATTTTTGTAGAAAGATGTTTGTGTTATGTGCGTGAGAAAGTAGAGGTAGGAAAACCTAATAAAAGGCTGCCTGCTGCTCTGAGCAGGCAGACATCCCTTTGTCTCATCATCCTCGTGTGTGTTGTGCGTCTTCTTCCCCCCTTGGACCGGGACCCCTTTCGACAGATACCCAGCGACAAGAACTGTAGAGGAAAGTAAAAAAACTGATAGAGATTTAAACTAGATTGAAAGAAGGAAAAGGACAAACAGGCTTGCCAGTGATAAGCAATGGGATGGCACACCAAAACTTGAGGAACTGAGTGACAATGAGATCCCTAATCTGCTCCATGTCAGCTACCACGAACCACACTTGAAATGTTTCTACGCCAACACACACACAGCACTAAGAACAAGAGGAGTTCAAAACCTGGCCCAGTCCCAGAGATTTGACATCACTGGCACAAGTGAAACCTAGTGGGATGAGTCCTGTGACTGGTGTGCCATGTTCGATGGTTGCAGGCTCTTTAGGAGGGACGGGAAGGGCAGGTGAGGCAGTGGGGTGGCATTGTATGTAATGGAGGGGCTGGAATGTATGGAGCTCACAGTTGGCAGTGGCACAGTTACGAGCCCCTGGATAAGGATTAAGGGGCAAACAAATAATGCGGATGTCATCCTCAGAGTCTGCAACAGACCTCCCAGACAGGACAATGACACCAATGAATTATTCTTTGAGGAACTAAAATACTTCCCAAACAACTGCCCTCATCCTTATGGGGGATTTCATCTTGCCAGATGTTAACTGGGAGCATCATACAGCTGGCACAAACAGGTCCAGAAGATTCTTAAAACATCTGGATAATAACCTCATGGTACAGTTACTAAGGGAAGTGAAAAGGAAAAGTGCCCTCCTTGATTTGTTCCTTGTCAGATTGGATCTTGTGAGAGAAGTGGAGATTGGCAGTCACCTTGTCCACAGAAACCATGAAGAGATTGAATTTAAGACCTCTGCTGTCAGGAGGAAAAGTGTCAGCAAAACCTCAACATGAGGAGAGTAGACTCCAGGTTGCTGAGGGAACCAGTAGGTAAGGTCCCCCAGGAAAATGTTTTTGAAGGTTCTGGGGTCTATCAGTGCTGGTCATTTTTTAACTACCACCTCCTAAGGGCACAGGAGCAGGCAACTCCAAATTGCCAGAAGTCAAGCAGATGAGGCAGAAGGCTGGCTTAGCTAAGCAGGGATCTTCTTTCGGACATAAGGCAAAAAAGGAAGGTGTATGCCCAGTGGAAGCAAGGTCAGGTGACACGGGAGGAATACAGGGATGATGCTTTCTATTGCAGGGGGGAAATGCATGCGCCAAAGCTCAGTTGGAGTTGAAGCTGCCAGAACTGTGGGGGACAATAAAAAGAGTGTTTTAATATACGTTAACAGCCAAAGGCAGTTGGAAATAACATTGGCCCATTAGAGAATGAGGATGGTCACCTCACAAACAGGGACAGAGACAAGGCTTTCTTTGCTTCAGTCTTCAGCTCCAATGATGGTGGAAGGAGGTCCCAGCACCCTGATCTGGAGAACCATGGCTAATGAAAAACTCCCAGTTGATTCTGAACATGCACAAGATCTGCTGCTCCAAATGGATCCCAACAAATCTATGAGGATTGATGGGATTCATCTGAGAATACTCAAAGACATGGCTAATGTTATCACGAGGCCTTTCTTGATGATTTTTAAATGGTCTTTGGAATCTGGAGGGGTCCCAGTTGACTGGAAGCTGGCTAACATTGTCTCAGTTTTAAAGAATGGCAAGAAGGATGACCCTGGAAACTACATGCCTGTCAGTCTCACTTCAGTGCCTGGTAAAACTGTGTAGAAGATTATTCTGAGAGATATTGAAAAACTCCTGAAGGGCAATGTAGTGATCAGTCACAGTCAGCACAGCTTCATGAGAGAAAAGCCCTGCTTGAAAAACTTCAAGTCCTTTTATTACAATGTAACCCACCTAGTTGACCAAGGGAAGCTCACTGATACAATCTTTTGGGATTTCCGTAAGGATTTTTGATACTGTCTCCCCAGGATCCTTCTCCCAGGACAAAATCATGTGATGGGTTAGCAACTGGCTCATGGGTTGGTCACAAAGAGTTATAGTGAATGGAGTAACATCAGACTGGTGTCCAGTCAGTAGCAGGGTTCCACAGGGCTCCGTCCCCAGACCAATTCTCTTCTACATCTTCATAAGCAACTTGAACGAAAGGACTGGAAGGAATACTAAGTTTGCTGACAATACTAAACTGGAAGAAGCTCTTGACTCCCTCAAGGGCAGAGAGGGAGACTTTGACAAAGAGACTTTGACAAATTAGAGGACTGGGCAATCACCAGCTGTATGAAGTTATAAAGTTTAACAGAACAAGTGCCAGATTCTACACCTGGGATGGGGCAACCCTGGATGTGTGTACAGACTGGGGAATGAGATGCTGGAAAGCAGTACCAGGGAAAGGGGTCCTGGTCAGTGGTAAATTGAATATGAGTCAGCAGTGCCCTGGCAGCCAGGAAGGCAAATCATGACCTGGGGGCATCAGGCAAAGCATCACCAGCCAGTCAAGGGAGGGGATTGTCTCACTCTGCTCTGCACTGGGGCAGCCTCACCTTGAATATTGTGGCAGTTTTGGGCACCACAACATAAGATATTAAACTATTAGAGAGCACCCAAAGGAGGGCAACAAAGACAGTGAAGGGCCTTTTGAGGGGAAGCCATATGAGAGTGGTGGAGGTCACTTGGTGTGTTCAGCCTGGAGGAGCCTGAGGGGAGATCTCATTGCAGTCTACAACTTCCTAGTGAGGGGAAGAGGAGGGGCAGGCACTGATCTCTTCTCTGCGGTAACCTGTGACAGGGCCCAAAGGAATGGCACAAAGCTGTGTCAGAGCAAGTTTAGGTTACATTTTCAGAAAAGGTTCTTCACCCAGAGAGTGCTTGGCTACTGGAACAGGTTCCCCAGGAAAGCAGTCACAGAAGCAACCCTGTCTGAGTCCAAGAAGCATTTGCACAAGCCTCTCAGGCACATGGTGTGATTATTGGTGCTGTCCTTTGCCAGAGTTGGACTTCGATGATCCTTGTGCGTCCCTTCCAGCCCAGGGCATTTTATCATTCTATGAGAGACAGTAAAAAAAACATCCCTGGTTTAAGCACAAGGTATTTAAAATTCACTCAGCCTCCTGGCATTTTCATACCTCTGCAGTTCTTCTCACATCTCAAGTGTCTTTGTTCACATTGTTCTACTCCCAAGGTCTCATGATTTTTGGCTCTGACATTAATCTAGCAGCACAGCTTCTCTTCACACCTTCTATAAGAGTTCAGAGAAAGTTTCCAATGCCTCTGCCACAGATTTCCAAAAGCCTCTCTCCAGCATTACATAGTTTTTACGGAATATTTCATCTACTAAGAAGCCCTTACCAGAGATGAAGCACAGTCACATTCATTTTCCAATATTCATTTATATGTTACAAATACTTTTGGACTACAGACAGAATAATATGGGATTTTATTCAACAAAACTCCTTTTGAAGTATTTAACAGCAGAAAATCTGCAATTCATACTACAAATCTGAAACTAAGCTCAAAAACAAGAGATTTATTGAGAGATCATCAGTACAAAATTTAAATGTCAAATCAACTATTTCTGGTAATTTTTTACGCCTCGTGGAAAGTTAAGGCTAGTAAGAACACCTAGCTTTAAATGACTGCAT
Source organism: Lepidothrix coronata (assembly GCF_001604755.1). NCBI lineage: Eukaryota > Metazoa > Chordata > Aves > Passeriformes > Pipridae > Lepidothrix > Lepidothrix coronata. The sequence continues at coordinate 6,539,874 of NW_016690198.1, read as the reverse complement.
AATTTTCATTCATTTTTATATACGCCTCCATGCAACAAAAAACACCTATGAAATTCCAAATCCACAGCAAAAATGCTCACAATTGAAGGACCCTTCAAAGTTTAGGACAGCAGTTTCTAACTTTGAAAAACTCTTGGGATAAAATCTGAATTGAGAAATATCTCTAAAATTATATATGATTTAGTCAGATCTATGTTTTTTATGAAAAATTAATCCACTCTTTAATCATTCAATATTTCATTATTTTAAATTTAGTCCAGTGAGAGAAATTCAGGCCTTCACATGATCTCCATGTGACCCAAAAGATTTGAGTTGCTGTTCCAATGATTTATGTTACAAATAAATGTCTACAGATTTATTTTGTGTATATTACTTTCCTAGGAAAACTCTAAGATAAAAAGTTAAGATTCATTGCATAATTCAATTAATGTAACAAAAATATTATTCCATCATTTTTCATATTTCCAAAGCAGGAAAAAAAAAAAGCAAAATCTTTAGCATTTCAGTCAAAACTAACAACAAAATCAGTGTGCTGAAATATTCAGTACAAAAAACTTCCACAGATGGTACAAACTCATGATAATAGCCTTGAAAAAAACAAAAAACATTTCCAAACAAACTTCTCCTGACACAATTTCTCTCTTCAGCTATCAAATGCATTATCAAAATTGCTCATTACTGAATCATTTTACAAGTCTTAGAAGGTATTTTCTAAATGTAAACTCAACATAATGAAAACTTATTCATCAGTAACTCATTTTGCTCTCAAAAATGGAATCCACTTCATATAACTAGGGAAGTTCAATCCTACTCTTCCAAGTCCAGTGAAGCCTAGTTTTATAGGGTTTTTTAATTTTTTAACATAAAAAATCAAAATACAAATTCGTATTATATGCTCTTTCCCTTCTACCACCTCTAGCACACCTCGAACTTCTTCATCCTTTCAGATGTTAATTAAGTCATCAAGGAATACTTTACTCTAGGTACTTATTCTGACTTCAGTTAGGAAAACAACTACCTTGGAAGCACTGTAAAAGGAATATGCAAATCCTCTGAAGGAACATCATTTTCCCTAAAAAAACCCAAAATTTTGCAGCAGATGTGAATTAATCTAAGAAAAAAAGATGGGCTTTTTCAGTTTCGCACAGGAGGACTGCTGTCTCCACAATAATAAGATGAAAAACACATGGGACACAAGAAGGAACGATGTACCCGAAACAGCTTCGGCAGCAACCACACTCAGGCCATCAAAAACCACTGCTCGCTTTCTTTCCCTGCCAGCTTGCCTTTCAAAATACTGAACAAGGGATCCCACACTCTCTACATTTATTCCACAGAGGAAAAAGTACATAATATATTACTAACTTCGAAATCCTTCACAGAGTTTCAGCAGCAAAGAGGGAAAACACACAAAGCAACTGCTACTTTTTGATCACATGCACATCAAATTCTTCACACTTTAGAAGACACCTGTTTATTTAAGAAAGCAAATATAATATCCTAATTTCAAAGGCAAATGAAATCTCCTTACAACAGATCATGCAGGTGCTCAGCTGTGCAATTTGTTTCTCAGTGTGCATGGCTTCAAAACACCTATTTTGATTTGTGCTCTTCAGCACTCCAAGGCAACTAGCAGGTCACAAGCGCACTTAAACTTTGTTTGCATTACCAGAACTTCCAACAACACGATGTTTGCATCTCAAGTACCTTCTACATTACCACTTCTTTTTTACTTAGAGGTCTAAGTTTTTCACAGATTCTTCAGTTCACTTGCTATGAGTAACTAAGACAAATGTACTGTTCAGGTAGTGTCCAGTCTTTTTGCACTTCTACATTCTGTAATATCAACCCATTCTACATTAGCACAGTAGTTTTGCAAAACAAAACAAGAACAGAATTTATTGATGTTGGTGTACAAATTAGACTGTCAGCATACCTGAAAATTAAGGTTTAAGAAAACAAATTGCTTACTGCTACAGATTTGTATGATTTTCCCTCATAAAACAGAATTTTATGTAACTGAAACTAAGTCTACATAGATACAGTCTCAGTCCACAAACACTTATCAATGAGATGCACTCAAAGAAGCAGCCTAATTGAAAATGTCAAGGTAAATCCAAGTGGCTTTCTCATGAATAAAAATTTACACAACCAAGCCTTCTAAAAAGCCATGTTTTCTTCTCTAGTCGTACATATACTAAAAAAAAAAAAGAAATTACATTTATCATTTACGGTATCAACTGCCACACACTACTTTCAATGAACACAATTAGTTCGAGATTCTGGAAGGAGCTTTTCAATTTGCATGCATATAGCTATTTCCCTAGGGAAAGTTCACCAGCAAACTGAATATGGCCACATATAATCCTCCTTTAATGCACACAATCTAACAGAAAAACAGCTTTATTAACACATTTAATCAAACCTTCCTCTGTACAAAAAGTAACCAAAAATATACCTCATCTTTATTGAAGCTTGTTTAGAAAGTCTATTCTAGTTAAGCTAGTGTAATTTTTCTTGTACCAAGGTTTAAAGTCACATAAACAAATCTGAGGGCTGTCAATACCTAAACTTCAGTATCTGTTCTGTACATTTAATTTTGTCAGTTGAAAGGCTACTACCTAACAAACTTCATGGTTCTCCACCACCCAGTTACCAGTTCTGGTCAAAATACTGTCACATCAAAAGACCTGTAGAGTACTCAGTCTCACCCCAACTCAATACAATTTTTCACAAATGACAGACTGGACTAACTATGTAGCAATTAAGATCTCTGTGCAATCACTTCCTCTCTGTTAACTCAAAACAAAGACCAGCTGAAGATTGCTATCTCTGGTCACTACATAAACATTTATATTTTCTCCTTGACCTCGAAGACAAGTTTGGCCCTAATCCACAAATTGCACTTCATCATAGGCTTTCACAACAAAATCTCACCAACTTCACTTCAGGATTCCATGCCAGTGAATGCATTTACTTGATTAAAACTTTGGTGCGTCCATACTTCTTGCACTATTATATAATCATCATTTTAGAGTAAAAGTTGAAAGTCAGTTTTCAGAAGGGAGAAGGATAACATAAGGAATAATTTTTAAAAATCTAATGTGACAGTATGAAGGCTGATTTACTATAGAGCAGAGAAAGGATATCACTGATGGTTAAGCAATATTTCAGTCATTTGTTTTTTCCACTTTTTCCTCACCACACTCATACAAACTTAAATGGGCTATATTGTCCACAGCTGAGAGAAAGCTAGTGCTGAGCTAGCTAATACTACATAATGGAGGCTTCAATTTTCTACATCAAACATTGTACACAGCACTAAACTGTTACAGCAGAACAACTGAAAGGTACAGATTAGTTTCAAACTAGCCCAGAGAAACTGTAAAGTTAACACATCTAAAAGTTAGAAAACAAAGCAAAAAGAGCATTGCATTTCATCTAACACCGTAACTACATCTGAATACAAAATCAAGCACTAAAATGAAGCATTCCAGTGCTATGTGAAGGAAAAAAAAAACACAAATATTTTCTCAAAGTCCAAAAGACATTAATTCTGTCTTCAGGTTAAAATTTTGATAGGATAAAGTACACAGTGTGCATTCCCCAGTGACTGTGAAGATCAGTTGCCAAAATTAAAAGCATTTCTAATTCACTGAGACAATTCCTCCTCTCACTTACCTTTAATTACATGGTCAGATTCTACTTCAAAAACTTAGATGGGAGCCAAAGTCAAATTATACAACTCGCATATAAGGAAAGGGATAACTCACAGTACAGGAAAAGGTTTCCAGAGTAAGTTTTGCAGCTATAAATCTGTCAAGGTTTTCTGACAATAAAAAACTACACAGTAAGCAAGTGATTCTGCTCTCTTAATAGCCTCCATAAACTAAATAGGTACCTTCTACAGCAATCCAACTACTTTACTATGAAATATACTTGCAACTCTCCTCACTTGTATGGCTTTCACCGCAATGTATATCTAAAATGCCTTTATTAAATTGAAACTAGACCATTACAGCCTCTAAACGGTAAAAACTTTTTTTTTCTTGTTTTATAATCTTAATGTGGAATAAAATGGTATGGTAAAGTCTCAGACACCACACCAATTAGAATCATGCTTGCCACCTTTGTATTGAATGCATAAGATGCATAGTGACACAAATTTAATGAAAAACACTAGGTAAGATCTTGGATTTATCAATAGTAACGTAATATAAAACATACTTAAACCACTGACTTGCCATGGAACTGAGGGGAAAAAACAAGTTTCTCAATGCTTTATACAAAACCAAACAATACTGAATATGAAATCATCTGGTGTAAACTCAAAGTTCTGCGAACAAAATAACCTGATGCTATTGACATCAGTTTTCCAAGGTCTGAAACAACTACTTCACTACAAGGATTTTAATTAAAAAGAATTCTTGAGCACTAAAATGAGAAAATGTCGGTATTTTCATATAAACACTGTGTAGTAAACTCTTAATGTACTACTTAGGAAGACTACAACAGATTCAGACTAAGCAAATTGTTCCTCAAAAGCATCAATATTAGCTAAGCTTAGCTATCTACAGATTAGTGTTCAACACCCACACAGACTCGGTACAGTAATTTCAGCTTGTTGGATATCTTCCATGTTTCCACAGTATTCCCAGGCTTCCCTCTGATAAATCTTGAGCTCTCTTTTTTTGCAAAACCTCTTGTTTCTTCCCACAATAAAACCTTCCCTTCTCATTCAGCAAGGAGATGTACTATTGCCGGCCTAGTACTACAAGCTACAAGCTGAATACAGAACAGATAACATCCTTTCTTCACCATGGATAGCTAATATCTACTATGTAAATTGATTTTATGAAGCTTATAGGAACTTATCTTCAAAGGCATAACAATCTAAGCCTGGTAAAAAGCACCCAAAAAGTTCCATATTTGTATAGCAGCAGATGAGAGAACTGCAGACAAAAATTTCTTATTTCTTTTAAAAATAGACTTTTTTTTTAGAAGAAAATTCAAAGTATAATAAACAGATTTCACTTAAAAGCTCAAAACTGGAAAATTTAGATCAGAGATTCAAAGAGCATTTCTAAAATGCAAAGACATTTATCTCCCAGTCTGACAAAAGCTTAAGAGCAAACCTGGTCATTCTGTCTTCCTGTTGTCTGTTAGAAAAATTCTTCTGTCCCTCTTTACTGCTACCCATAAATTCAAGTTTCAGCATTTGTTATTTCTCCACATTTAGAGATGCCTAAGCCTACTGGCAGCAAATGTTAAACAGAAACTTTTATAACTTGATACGCAGAGCAGCCTACTCCTGGAACATTGCAAGAAATTAATGCATACCAATTGAAGTGATCTTGCACAGAAAGAGAAAGAAAAAACATTTTATACTGAACTTCTTTGTTTTTAGAAGAAAGTATTTGCAAAACACAACTAAGAAAATACTAGTGGTTGAGGTTAGAGTGAAACATGACCTTAATGCAATCATGTCCAACTCCAACCTCTGTAGTATTACTTCATATTCCCACAATTACTGCACACTTAGGATTCAAGATAGCTGTATTTTTATGGACATCATACTGCCATCAAAAATATCAATAGTATCTGAAATTAAATATGTACTTCATTTTAAGCTAGCAGATCTCCCCTAAAGCAACACTGAACTCCTTTCTAAGATTGCTTTATCATCATCATCATGGCTGGGCTTCACGAACAAAGATTTGGGGAGGGCTCTACCCATATTTGCTACAAGCACGTTGGTGGCTAATAAGGCCAATATGAGATAGACAGGTCCAGTTGCAAAAGGCACAGCAGAAAGACTCCTTAGGTGGTATATTCTGCAAGACACGATTCTTTCTGCGTTGTCTTTTCTCCTCGAGAGTGATCCTGCGTGCGTTCTCAAAAGAAGCAGCAGCGTTATAGATGGTGTGTCTCCACACCTCCCAACTGGAGGCCAGAGTAGACCAGTTATGTTAAAAAGCTGTTGAAATATGAAGTCTTCCACACCTTTACATACATGTTGGCTGCTTCATTTAAATTCAGAGACCTAAAACAGAAAATGCTTAGTGCCTTAAATACAGAGAGGTATTCATGGGATTTTTCTACATATAACAATACAATTTTTAAACAGTACTTTCCTCTGTGCTGCAGAGGTGTGCCCTACCTCGGATTAAATCACAGCTTCCAATATCACAAAGGTAACCTGCCAGAAGCCCATATCTTTAAAGCATTTTATACAAAAATACAGTCTATGCAGCTTTCACAACATAACAGATGCAACATTTACTACATAATTAGTACTTCAAGCTCAAAGACATACGGAACCAAAAGAACCATTTTAAGGCTACAATAGAACTTAAGTCTGAAATTTTGTTATGAAAAATGCAATTAGACAAAATAATGGGTTCGCACAATGGCGCTCTCCTCCTGCTACAGGTGGCCACACTACCTGCTGCTCCTGCTGCTACAGCCTCAGTGCTCCAACACCTCAATGAAGCCATTAGACCTCCTAACCTCACAGAAAGCTCACACACTCAACAGTAACTCATACTGAACAGAAGCTGAATCAACTCAGTGGAAGACACAAGAGACAAGATGCAGAGCAGGAGTGCATAGAGAACTGCATAGCTGGGAATGAAGCAGGGAAATACCTGGAAGTAGAGAGGGATAGCCTTTTCAACAGCCTGGAACGCAGCTGCAATGGCTGGTGTTCCACAAATGGTTGAGTGCATCTCTTAAAGGACACCACACTTGTTCTCAGCAACCTCCACAGACAAACTGCCACCCAAACAGCACCTTTAATTATGCTGCTGCTGGAATCTGTTCCATCTACATTTTGTTATTGTACATGGATTACTGAAAAAAGAGCATAGCATCTCACAAATTACCTAGTGAATAATTCCAGAGACTGTAAGAAAGTGTGACAAGCCACACACTTCAAACTGAAATCTAGGCTCTGCTTGTCATAAAATATCTCTGTATTTTTGGACTACTGAAAAGGATATCATCCACCACTGTTACAGTCCACATCCTGTCTCAATTAAAAAAAAAGCCAAAAAAACCCAAAAAAACAAAACAAAACAAAACAAAAAAACCCAAACAAACAAAAAAAAAAAACCACACCAAAACATTAAAACGTGGTTAATGAAGAGTATAAATTACTACCCAGGTAAATCTAGGGGAAAAATTATTTCTAGGAAAATGACATTAAATTACTAATAGATTTCAGTTAAGCAAAACAGTTATTAAAAAAGTCTTGGTATATTAAAAGCATAACTGGCTAGTAAGCTTACAGAGAAGATCATAAAGCCTGAGAAAACACTGTTGTAATTATATTAGTGATGTTCTACACAAAGTCAGATTAAGTAATAAACCTACTTCAATACACAAATCTTACCCGTGTGTCTGTCACGGACTTCTGTGACCTGCAGTTATCTGAGTAAACATTTTTGCAAAGACAGTTCTGACTGATCAATATGTCTCCTCCCATTCCTAACTCCACTGCACAAGGCAGGACACCAGACACACAAACAGCGAGAAAATTTTACAGCTTTCCGTACCTACAGTATACTTATTTTGTATAAAATCCCCCTTTTTGAACAGCCAAGAGTGGATTTTATCTATTAAAAAGCTTTTCTAGACATTCTCAAAAACATCAGATAAAGGAATAAACAAGAGAGGGAAGAGTGGATGTTAAAAATGCTGTGAAAAATGCTCTCTGTCACAAATGAAGGAACATGAAGTTCAATAAACATTCTACAAGAAAACACTGGTAAATACGTTTACAATACTCTCAAAGTGTTGCATATTTAATATTTATAAATATTCTTTACAACTTTTTTTAGAAAGAATCCTCCTACTTATTAATTTAAGGCAATTACTATACCACCCATAAAACATTAGAACTAAATTTAGCAGGTGAGCTAAATCTGACTAAAATAAATTAATCCATACTTTTTTAACCTAGCTCAGTACTTTACTACTTACTAAGACTTTCAAAACTTCTTCTGAAAGTACTGCTTTCAGAAAGCTCCCTAAGTAACCACAAACCAAACCTATTCTGCAGCATGGACTGGTGTGCAATGTCTCCTCTTCTACACCTCCCCTTTGCCAAAGAGGAGACATTAAATTATAAGTGGCTTACCTAAGATCACAGGGAGGGTTAGACATCCCAGTCACTGCCTTTATCTGTGATCATCAGCCTAGTGTTTAACTACTTTCTTACTAGTCTGCTTTTATTCATGCAACTGTTTACCTTAAACACACACATTTTTCTTCACCCAGCTATTTCAGCATTGGCTCACAAACCACCAGAACATTAGTGACAGTGTCTAAGATGCTACTCAGAAGTACATTTAGAAAAACAAGCTCAGCAGCAGCAGGCTTGATTTCACTGCATTGGTTTTGCAGCAGCATTGAGGAAGCATTAAAATGCCTACATAGCAAAAAAAAAAAAATCAAATTAAGGATTGTCAGAAAGTATACAACAATTACATCAAAGTTACTTTTTTACCTTTTAACAGATAGAGGAAACCAATTACACAGAAGTCTCAAAACACCTTTGAAAGAGTGTTAAAGGCCCAAAAGCAAAGCAAAAAACATGTTTTAATTCTTTTGCCTACTCTTCCAGGGTACATTAGTTGGAAACATACAATTTTCATTGTTAAACAACTCCTAGGTATCATCTTCATTTTAAGATCATCTAAACACAGCCCACCGCTAAAAAGCACTGTCCCAGTCTTCCCCTAAGTACTGTCAGGCATTTTGCTCTTACAGCCTCAGGTGAGGTATGAAAGGTTGACTGAGAACTCCTGCCATTAATTTGCAGCTGAATCGATGAGCTTAAACTTTGAAGAAACAGCATGTCAAACTCCCTTACAACTTTGTAATTCCTGTGGTTTATGTATACCTCTAATCACATTATTACTTTTATGTATGCCACTCCAAAAAAATCAGTTAAAAGTAAAAAGAAAAACGTAAGGAACAAGAAGTAGCTGTATGTTTTGTTTACAACAGACTGACAAAAAACGTTCAGCTGGAATAATTTCAGAAAAGTTCGATGAAGTTACTACAGTTGATCAGTTCCTTAGAAAGTTCTCCTTGTAATTAGAAGATACTGAAGAAAAGTAACCACTGGCACTTCCCTATTCTTCACATTTGATCTATTTTTGTCTCAAAGACATAACTAAACTAAATTTATCTTCAACAGCAGGAAACTTCCTAATATTTTTTAAACAAGTTCTTAAGACAAAAGTAAAGATGTTACAAATGCACGTAACTTTGATATTTCTAATCACAGAACAATTCAGTAACTAGTGAACCATGAACAGCCCTATTTTCATGGGACAAACCTTGCAGATGCAGTGGGGACACTAAGTTTTGATAAACTGCATCAGCTTTAAAAATGCACTTAATCTAATTACGAGACTATTAAAAACTGAAAAATTACCACAAGAAGTAAAATCAGCCTTGTTAATTGTAAATAAGTAAACTGGATGAGGAAAAACTCTTATGTAGGTTCAGTTACTTTTTTTTTCTTAGGGAAGAACAACTTCAGAAGGGTTAAGATAGGGCCTGTAATTCTTCCAAACAAACAGGCTGAATCTCTTAACTAACCTTAAATATACTTATTTTGATCACACAGGAAAAAAAAAATCCCTACAGAAAATGTGATGTATCACTGTATCAGAACTGGTAATCTAGATTCTAAAATTAATTTACATTTTATAAGCCAATACAACTATTTGATTCAAAAGTAGAATGGCAAGAGAAAAAGATTAATTTCATTAGCTAATTTCATTAGCTGAAAGTCATCCTCAGTTGATGTAACTAGTCTGCTGTTTGCAAGGTAATTTCTCCTTTTCAAGCTAGCATAACAAAATACCATTTATTTCCACTGAAAATACTGTTTAACTGTTGAAACCTCTCAATTCAAAAGAAACTGACTAAAGGATGTTGAGGTCGAGAGAAGACATCCCCTAAAATATAGTTAACACAGAAACCTCTACCTTATCTTTTCCCTCTAAAAGTAAAATTGCATTACTCCAATTTGGGATTTTAACATCCCAACGGAGCTCAGGACAAAATGCATCTACATGATACTAATTTGTGTTCTGAAAAGGTGTGAGTCTACAGAGCAGGGAAGTTGTTTATCCCTACAAGTAGCCATAACCCAGGTAGCAAGGCTTAATATGCTTAACAGTGTGCCTCACTTATGAACATGCTTAAGGACATGCAAAACAGAGGATAGTTTTGCACAGTATGTATTTCTAACTATGTATGTACTTACAAAAGTTCTTACGTACAAAGGGCACTAAAAAAAAACAAAAGACTCTTCGATTACATTCCAATTCCTTTCACACACTGCATGTCACTTTAACGCTCATTAAGGGTGTACCAGCAAAGTCAATAGGAATCCCTGAAAATAAGCTCTGTACAAGTTCCACGGCGAATCATCTCAAGCATCACTCTTCGAGACTTTAATTAACCAAACTTAAAACCACTATATTCAGAGTGTGTTTGTAAATAACTTTATAAAAAGCAAAATAAAAGGCAAAAATAAAATAGCAGAGCACTGGCAGCTCAATTTGACTCTAACCCGCTAACCTAGCACAACTGCACTCTAGCAACCTGCTTCTACAGAACAGGAAAGCGAACTTACTCACTTGTTCCTGCAAACCCGACTCGATGCCCGCCAGGGAAGGGCTCCTTCGGGAGAGGGCACCCGGAGGTCTCTCAGCGGCGGCTCCTGCCAGCCGGGAGCGCAGCCGCAGGGACGCCCGGGGCCCCTCCCGCGCCGGCCGAGCCCCGCAGGCCCCCGGCGGCAGCGCCCTCCGGCCCCGCCGCACCCCCGGGCACGGCCCCCGCACAGGCACAGCCGTCCCGCTCCACGCAGCCCGGGCGGCCGCCCCGACAGCCGCCGCGGCCCCTGCCCGCCCCGCGGCCGCCGGGGGAACGGGGAGGGAGCCGCTCCAAGTCCTCGGCCCACGGGGGTGCGGCGGCTGCCGCCGCTCCGAGAGGCGGCCGGGACGGAGACCTACCGGCGAGACGAAGGGAGCGGGGCGCAGGCTCTGTGTGCGGCCCTTCACCTCCGGCACCGCTTTCCGCCCCGCCCCGCCCCTGCCGCGGGGGCTCGGAAGCGGGGCTGGCCGGAGGGCGCTCCGGGGCGGAGGGAGAGAGGGAGGGAGAGACCGGTGGCGGCGGCGCTCCGGGAGGACGCCCCTCCCCAGCGCGGCTCAGGCGCTGCGGGCGGGACGCACCGCTCGCCCTCTCGCGGGTGATTGACAGGGAGCACCGGCAAATGGAGGTGCGCGAAGAGCCGGGGAGGAGGCGGGGCTTGCGGGTGGGCAGAGCGGGCAGCCACTGAGGGCCCGGTGGGGCGGGGCAGCGCGAGGGGGCGGGGCCGGCCCGGGGCGCTCTGAGAGGTCCGTTCGCGCCTCGGGCACGGGGCGGAGACCGCCCGCCCACCCCCGGCCCCGCCGCTGCCCGCGAAACTGAGCCCTCCTCGGCAAAGGAGCTGCGCGCCTCACTCGCCTCAAGCCTCTCCTTGGTAGCGGCAAAGGTACTTGTTTAAAATGAGAAGGGCTCGCTTGCAGGGAGTGCCCCGTGACCGGCGGCTGAGCCAATGCCAGACCGCAGCGGCGAGGCGCTTGGAAACGCATCTCTCTTTAGTCCTCTACTGGGTACCGGTCCCCGAAATGCCGGCATCCTTCGGCAGTTCTCAAAAGTGCTGCTGTCCGTCTTGTGGTCCCCGGATTTGGCAGCACCGCTCGTTTGACGCTGTAGTTAAAGGTGGGTGAGGTTACGCCCTACTAGTTTCGCTTGGCATCCTGCATTCCCTGTGTATCCCTGCAGGAAACGGGGAAATCAGAACCCCGCTCTTACTGATGGCTGCGAGAGCTGCCGTTTTGAAAAAAATACACTTACAAATTCTAGAAAATAGACTGCGTGCACGCTCGTGCTAAAAAAAAGATCTTTAGGCCCTTTTCCTGTTCTCCAATCAGAACAGAGTAGCATTTAGGCCACTAAGGTCTAAGGTTTTAAGTAAAAGAATTATTTTTTTTTTTCCATTTGAAGGCTTAGAAACAACTTTAAAAGTTTATTAAGAGCTTGCTGTGCAGTCATATGGAGGAAAGAGAATGCAAAGGATAAGTGTTGCAGCTTCTGACAGATCTTGGAGTATTGCTTGTTGAAATAATTTTTTAGGTAAAGTTTGCATCTTCCAGAACATTCCAGAATTCCTTGCAGAACAAGGAATTAGAAGCAATATAGATGCAAGAGACTTTCAGAAGTCATTTGCTCAAGCTGCATTCCGTTGTCTCAGTAGATACTGAATTACTTTTGCCAAAAGTTCTCCATAGACAATCTATGCTGTTACTCCCATTAAGAGAGATTTTGCTGATATTTAACTGTGATCTTGCAACTTAGACCCATTGATTATTGCCCTGTATTTGTGCCAAGTACTTCACAGTGTGCTTATATATAAGGCAGGCCTTGGGAATGTCTTGTCATTCATTCTCAGGAATGTGTAACTCCTCACTTACCCTGTGGAGCATAAATTCACCTTCAGAACTTCTAAGTTTCCTCCAACAGTTCACCTGATGTTCTCTGGCATCATACAGCATGCAGTCTGAGGACAATACAGAGAGGTTTGTGCTGTTTTGCTTTAAAAGTTTCCCTTCTGTAAAAGATGGCTTCATCAAAGAGGAAGGAGCATATACTTAGTTCCAATTAGTATTGCAGGATCCTGACAGACACAAGCATTGCCATCTCACAACCAACTAAAGCAGAGACAAAGACAAGTCTTGCATTACTGTGATTCCAGATTCATTTTGTGAAATCTGTCCTTGAATTTTCCATCAACTGGAAATGTGTCATCAGTGGACACATTTTCACAGGTACTAATATTGTGTTTCTCAAGCTTTTCTAAATAGGTGGTCATAACCTAACAAGTGGAGGCTTATTTTTTATGCAAAAGCTGTAGGATATTTTTCCACTTAAGTTATAAATTATGACTTAAAAAAAAAATCATTAACCTTTAGTTCAACTCAAAAAATTACCTAATAACCTGTAATTCTAAGATTTACATGAAGAACATAAGGCAAAAGGGAAAGAAGGCTTACACATCTTAGAATTTTAAATAAAAATGCATCACTTTAGGATAGTTAGAATTACAGTCAGGCTGCAGTGGTAAAGAAAGTGGATGATTGCTACATTTAAAACATCTTTCCAGTCCTAATCATTAAGAGCAACGGAGACATACCAGTATGCAGTATGTCAAGTGCATAAAATAGGAAAAAACGCTGTGGCTTCAACTCTCTAATGTTGTGATGGTTTAATCCCAAACAGCAAGCAAGCCCCACACAGCGATTCACTCACTCCCCCACCAGCAAGACCGAGGAAAGAATCAGAAGGATAAAGGCCAGAAAACTCCTGCTTTGCGATAAAGACAGATAATAGCAAAAGCAAAAGTCATGCACACAACCAAAGCAAAACAGAAATCATTTCACTGCTTCCCCTGGGCAGGTGGGTATTCAGCCTCTCCAAGGTGGCAGGGCCCCATCATGTGTAACAGTGACTCCGGAAGACAAACACCATCACTCCAAACATCCCACTCTTTTTTCTTCTTCCACCAGCTTAATATGCTGAGCATGACACCATGTGACAGGGAATATCCCTGTGGTCGGATAGGGTCAGCTGTCCTGGCTGTATCCCCTCCCAACTCCTTGTGCACCCACAGCGTACTTGTTGGTGAGAGACAGGAAACCAAACAGCCATGAGCAACAGACAGAGAAGGCCTTGATTCCTTGTAAGCACTTCTCAGCATTAACTAAAATATACATGTGTCATCAACACTGTTTCCAACACGAATGCAAAACACAGCCCCGTACTAGATACTATGAAAAAAATTTAATCCGTCCCAGCTAAAACCACCATGTGACCACCACAAAATGTGATGTACTTTGCAATGAACATGTATGGATGCTGTTTCGAGTGAAGGAGAAAGTACTTCTGATGTTTAATCTTAGACTGAGTATTACTGCTTTCATGGAATCCTCTGAAAATTCCTGCACACACAACAAAGTAACGGAGTTTGCCAGATACCACACCACTTAACTTTCTAAAACTTTTTTTTTAAAGTACTTTGTTATAAAAGTGACGTGATTTTTCATTCCCTGTAATATTTCAATTTTCATTTTAATATTCATCATTTTGCACTGTTTCAACAGCTGTTTCTGATAGCCTCCACAATTTCATTTGTGCTGTGTTTTTCTAATGAACTTAGTCCTGCTAGCCATGTTAAAATATTTAATTACTAGATATTAATAAATAAAGTACTTGCACTAGAAACCCAGAGGCATGACAGCTGGCTTTAAGGTATTATAGTTCAGCTTTCCCTTTTACAACTTAAAAGCTCTTCCAGCTTGTTAAGATCTTCATTCATTTCACACATATGGAAGAAATAATCTTCCTTCCATCCTATGTTTTAAACTCATATCCATTTCTGAATAATGCTCTTTTCTCCACTGTCATATGATTTGAGCCAGTCAAGCTCATTTAGAATAATTACTCTCACTGTGGTATCTCAATCACGGTCCCCTCGAATTTCTTCCATTCAGGATCCTGTAACTTAATCTATGTGCCTAAGAAGATCTCAACACCTAAAAATAGAGCTAAACAGGCAGTAATATAAGCTGCTGCAGTAAATTAATTCTTTTTTATGGATCATCCAAATTCTGTTTGACTACTCTTTAGCTTAAGTTCTTTTTGTTCTGGACTAAAATTTCCCAATGTGTGATACAAAAATTACTGCAACATAGTAAACTACAGCGTCATAAGCCAGCACTTAGCCCTATTTGGAGAGGCAGTGGAGGGAATTTGTTCCTGGTTGCTGTAAATGTGTGCCTGCAAACAGAGAAAACAAACAGCACTGAGTACCTTCCATTTGTTCTAAAGTTCATGCAGTTTGGCAGCATGCTGATGTGAGGGAGAAAGCCTTACCTGGCTGGACTTAGCAGTA
Source organism: Lepidothrix coronata (assembly GCF_001604755.1). Taxonomy (NCBI): domain Eukaryota; kingdom Metazoa; phylum Chordata; class Aves; order Passeriformes; family Pipridae; genus Lepidothrix; species Lepidothrix coronata. The sequence continues at coordinate 6,524,858 of NW_016690198.1, read as the reverse complement.
TCCATTGCAAATTGAAGTCCACTTGTAGGTTCCAAAATTTTAGGTCCACACGGAGCATTTTATAGTCCCCTTCTGAAGACAGAGAGCACAGCCAGGAACTCAAATTTGTTAATACCACATGAGAAAAATGTGGAGCTTGTGCTGTTCCTGGTGTAGTGCTGTCATTGCTAAGGATGGTGGCAAAAAGCATTCCCAGTTTGAGAATCTTGTAACAGGTCAACCTCACACATCATACAACAACAAGAAATTGACAGAATGTCAATTACCTTAAACAAAAAAAAAAACCAACCAACCAACCAACCAAACAAAAAAAACCTTTGGCTGCTTGTGTCATCTGGCCTACATACAAAGACTGTACTACTTTCTCTTCACAATCCTGAAATTTTTGGTTGAGCTGACTTCTCAGGAGTTTGCTGGTCTCCATTTTTCCTCAGAAGGATTCCCTGTAACCTGGGAGGAATATTCTTATATGAAGAAAAGATGTGAAAAAGTGCTGTGATCAGGTTGATCCCCTCCATGCGACTGCACAAAAATGAGCTTTTAAAAGCTGGTGGAAATCAGAATTGAAAGGAAAAACAAAACAAAACAACAAATCAAAAGAAAAAAATAAGTAGAAGCAAGAAAAGGATATGTTGAACTCTACTGGTGACATGCCTCAACTGCACGAATATCTGTTTCTGTACAACTGAGGAATTAGCCAGTTAAATTGTATAATATAAAAGAATGAGTTATATCAAGAGAAAGTACTGAAAAGGCCACATATGTGAGAACCACTTGATGATGTACAGATACACAGGCACTTTGGCAGAATGCTAGAATTCTTGATTTTGAGATAGTGATCAGCAATTTGGTTGTTGATCTAAGGCTGCTTAATGTACAGAGAGGATTTTGTTTGTTTTAAGCATTTAATCATAGACCTGCTTCAACGAATGGTAATCATTTTGTCATTTATCCAAGAGGTTGTACAGAAGTTACATATCTTTTCATGTAAGTAAAAGGGATCATCAAAGCTCAAAGTTTAGGGAAAAGAAAAAATGGACATTGAAAGTTTTCTGCAAAATTTTTAAGAGGCACTTGAAGAGGTATTCTGTCCCATAAGCACTTTCAATGCTAAGCTTCCCAGTAACTGTTGAAAGTAAAACTAGATCCTTTTGTCAGAGTATTTAGAAGTAAATGTATTGATTTCATTATAAAGCTACTTTGTTTTCATTCTTTGATTCCAAGTGTAACTGTTCTAATTTAAAGCTAATACAGACTTTTTTAAAAATGGAGCTTTCTGTCATTAATATATAGAAGGTATTTTTAAAAGTAATTTTTCTCTTTCAGTAGTATAAATTTCCCTGTATTCTCTTTACCCCGTTTTCTGTTTTCAATATGTCTTAGAAATGTCTCCATAATTTTGGAAGATGAACTAAAACAAAAGAGAACAAACGAATAAAAAATCATGAAAAAACTCTTCCACAAAACAGAAGAAATACTGCTAATTTTCTGATGTAAATTTTTTCAATCTTTTTCAGGCACTGCATCTTTGTGATTCTTTTCCTTTTTTAATGTAACAGTAAGGGAGTACAAATGATCTATCTATGTGTTTCAAGCTATTCCACAATATTTCCACTTCCTTTCATAAGAATAATTAGTTTCACGGTTTTTAAAATACTATGTTTGCTAATGTATTGCAAACTACACGAGAAATTGTACTTGATTTTTATACCAGCTGCTAAATGGTTCATGATTTGTCTTTGCCAATATTTGCAGTTCTTCCTAATCCTTTCACTTGAAGAGGAGCAATGAATAGTCCTTTGTCTCAATCTGAATTTTTACCTTTGTTACACCCAGCACCCTGGTCTCAAATCGGTTCTCTAGTTTATGAATTGTTTGAATTCTATCTTAGAAAATCAATGGTGCCTTAATCACTAAGCACTAATTCTTAGCACACAGAGTTCTAACAAGGGGACTCTTCTGCAATGCAAAATTTACATTTTTCAACCATTGTTCTAAGTGCTGTCCTCAGTCACTGACACACCCACTCTGCCCCCCAATCATTTCCAGAATAGATTATTGAAGCAATAAAGAAAAAAAAAAAAAGTCTTGGAGGCAGCTAGCAAAAATGCAGAATAAACTATTTTTTTTCTATAGACACTTCCATCTCTGTCTCATTCTTTCGTAGAGCTGTTGTCTTTCCCACATGTCAAATGATGACCTTCAGTGTTCCAAAAGAAATCTCGCCACCATCTGTATTCTGCTCCCCTTGACAATCTTAGTCTGAGAGATGAGACAAACTGTTTCATAATAGCACCAAGTTAATTTGTGTGCTATTGTATTGAGTATGGTCAAAGTCACCAAATGTAGTAGGAGATCACTTAAATGGAGAGAATGTGAGGTAGCAGAACTGTACTCAGATAAAGGCAGTCTAATTAACTTGCTGAGTCACTGCAGATCTTTCCCAAAGCCAATTCTTTCTCTTTCAGTGTCAAATAACATTACCAGGAATATCCTGTTACTTAGTAGTGACCACATATTCTGTAATCTCTGTAAACCAGATTTCTTGCACACATCATAATCTCCCTTCATTGTGCCAGCCTTCTGTGTGCCAGTTTTCCTTAACAATCTTTTGGAGTCTGCGTGTACCCTGGTTTTGACTACCCAAAATCACGAGGATTCCTTACTTCCCTTACCCTTACAAGCCAAAAGCTATACCTTTTGTTTTTCTTATTTACATTCCAGGAGTCGTTTTCCAACCTTGTTCTACAGAATGTGAGTACATTTCAATTTTGCCCTTTCTATAAAACTGGTTGTTTGATAAATGCAAAATTATGAAGACGCTCAAGTATGTCTCCCTATTAAACAAGCAGAACAGATTCTGTTTTGGCTTTCTAACTGTCTACCCAATCAATAGCATTCTTCTCATTGACACTAAAAAATTTTCCTGAAACAGAGTAATTGATCAGATACAGAGCTACATGGCAAAATTGTGGTTGTGCTACCCAGACCAAACGGCTTTTGTGTAGTAGAAGCTAGAGAATTCTCCGAAGATTTGTATCCTATTATACTGGCTCCTATGAAAAAGAATGGGAATACATATTTCTCGTTAAAAGGTTAAAGAGAAGCAACTGGTATACATCATCACAAAAGACATGCTTTCCTGTTGGAAATAACTAGTTTTACAGTAGTAAAATACATGTTCAGATTTGTATTGCTTTTGCTTGGTTTTTCAAATATAAATATTGTTCTGGATTGATCACTGTATTTTACATTTTCTCTAAAAATTGAGATCCATGGACTATAATTCACAGAAAGGACATCAAGGATGAACTGGCCCTAAATAATAACTTTGCCGCTAAATAACATTCAAAAGGAGGTACTCTTGGCTTTATTTATGTTTCTATTTATGCTATTGATTTCTTAAGAGTTTCTTCCACTAATTTTGACCCTAAATAAGCCCTATATATTTTTTTAAGATATGAGTATTAAATTTCTGGAAATTGGATTCACATGGATTTGGAGAGCAAAATAAGATTTCCTGCTCTATTCAGAAATAGAAACCATTTATAACATCAGGTGGAACATAAGAGATGAGATATCTTGGATTCCTTAGCATCATTGTCTTTTCATTATTTCAATAAAATTCTGTTTTTAAGGGCTGCTTATGTGCTCTGTGTTGCTGCTATTATATAATTTCTTCTGGAAACTTGTTAATGATGTGCTGAAAACGTGGGGATTTCCACAGATTTCGTCTTTTGTATTCATGAAAAGTAATAGTATATTCAGCACAATGCTAAGCTCAGGGGATGATGGTTACTATTACAAGATCAAGGACATTTGTATGAACTGCTTTTCTGTGAAAATCCTTGCATTCATAATCCACAAATTCTGGCTGCTGCTAGAGGATTGTGTGGGAAGGGTAGAGAGATAAAATACAATGTGAGCTTTTTGTTTTTACAAATAGGTTGCTATACATAAAGTATTAGACATGCTATTTGGGTTTTTTTGTTTTATTTGGGTTTTTTGAGAGTGTTTTTGGTTGGTTGGTTCGTTGATTGTTTTTTGGGGGAGTGAGGGTGGAGGTGTCCCGGTAATATGGTTATTACTTTAATCAATTAAATTGAAAAGAGAATTTTTTTTGTAACCTGAAATCACACAAGCAAATGTCTGGTTTTAAGTATCAAATTTTATCCTCAATTATTCTCTGTCTCTAAAGGTTGGAAAGGTAAAATATATCCTGATTTATATCCTGTATGATCAATTGAGACACTGGAATTTAGCTGTGGATCCCTGAATTGAATATCTCATGTATTCATGAATATCTCATGGGATATTCTCCCATGAATATCTCATGTATTTCTTAACTTTACCTCTCTTGTTCTTCCCTCTGAAGACAAAGATATATTACTCCCCAGAGATATCATTGCATGCTTCCATTTCCATTTGGAAAAAAGTTCACAAAACTTCCCAAGGAAGTTTTCCCCTAGATAAATTACTTTTATAAGATACATTGTAACTGCCTTTGTATTCATAGCAATCCCATCTGAAGACACACTAACAGTAAGATAACATCTATCTGATTTAAAGGCATACTAAGGGTTTTCCATTTGAACCAGCAAGACTGGAAGCCTGCAGTATCTTTGGAAATCAGCCCTTGGCCTTTATATGAAAACAAATGCAATCAGCATTCGGCAGCACCCTTGTTATTTGGCCAAAGGACTTGAACCATCAATACCCAGTGATTAGTAAGAACAGAGCAATTACATATGAGACTGCCCCCACATACTTTTCCTAGTCACTAATTGCTTTCAGGTCAGGGAATTCCTTTGCTTTTCCTGCTTAGTAACCCTCAACAGATCTCTTTTACAATGCTACTCCAGGCTCCCTTTGAATTCATGTCAAGTTTTTGCATTGCCAACATCCTGTAGTGAGCAGATTCACAGAAAATGTAGCTGCTGCTGGAAGAATTTTTCTTGTTTTGAATCTGGCTCCTTCTGGCCTTGATTCTTGTTAGAAGTCACACTGAATTTATACCATCAGTGATTTTGCAACCTCTGCCATAACCCTCACTGAATTGCTTTTGCTTCTTTTTTTCAGACTGAAAAATCCCACCTTATTCTTTCGTTCTTTGTAAAGAAGTGGAAAGAAGTTGTTATATCCATTAGTCATCCTTCTTACTCTCCTCTGAATCTTTTATAGTTCCAATACATCTTTTCTGAGATACACGGATCAGAATGATCCTCCTTGGTTTTTTTTCATATTACTTTTCAAATAATTCCTAACTTCCAATTTTCTTTTTTTTTTTTTTGCCTCTATAGAGCATTAAGTTGAAGTTTTGCACAAATGTTTCATAAACTAAGGTCCATCTTCTGCATAGTTATGATCAGCTCACAATTTTATGCAAGAAGCTGGCATTACTTTGCCCCAGGTCCATCACTTCATGTTTGTTTGTCTTGAAGTTCATCTGGCATTTCAGCTGCTAGGTGATTTGGTCTTATAAGGTGCAGTGTTGTCCAGGAAGTTTTGTCATTAGATCATCTGAAAAATCAAATTGGTGCACATTTCTAAGATACATTTAAAATACAGATCAAGCTTGGGTTTGTAGTTATCTTTTGTTTTTAAAACTGAGATGGCATTATAAGATGAAAAGGTAAAGGACAAGACATTTATCTTAAAAAAAAATGGAAATTCCTTCACACTAAATATGGTACAGGAAGCTAATATATCACTGAAGATTTATCTCTGTGCATCTGACATCTTTTCGAAGAGTAAGCAATTTACTCTTTTCAAAATACTGCAGTTATTTGTCTTCATTTAAACTGGCCATTAAGTCCATATCTTTTTTTTCATGCGGGAAAAAAAAATCTCTGCAGTGTAGTTTTAGGTAGAAGCCACACAGCATATAGGCATTTAAATCCAGTTTCACTACGTAACTAAAAGTGCAAGAAGAGTATGAATGTCCACTTCATGGACAGTAGAACATAGAAGCTATCTAGCAGGATGTGGCTCTCTAAGTCATTTGAAGTTGTTGACTTTGAGCAATAATGAAGATAAGTATTAGGACCAAGAAAATATAGGAAGTATTTTCTGAATAGAGGATTGAGAAAGAGAAGGAAGGAAGGAAATCCTCTAAGGGGTCTGGACCAACATACATTTTTTGTGAGAGAAGTGTTCTGGATCCCTTTCCCCACCCACAGCGTGGGGGAGCCCAGTTCTAGTTCCATCTCCATCTGATGAACCATTCCGACGTCTTGAGGGGCAGGGAAAGGGAACTCCAGCACAGGGTTTTTCAGGCCCCGAGCCTGGAGGGGAGAGGTGCCCTCCCCTCCCCCCAGCACCCACGTGGTCCCATGGCTGGTACAGAGACAGCACAGCGGCGTGGAGAGGAGGCAAGAGAGCCTTTATTGTTGGGGATGTTACATTTATAGGGTTTAGGAGGATTTACAGAGTAACCAATTAGAAGTCCCAAGGGACAGGAACACCCAGTCACAGGATGGGGTTAACAAGGTCCAATGGGAAACACCTCAGGACACCTTTCCCAGGACATTCCTGCATGGGAGATAACAGTTGTTGTGGGGGGTGTTGGGAAGAAGAAACACGTGTTTGCAAAGAGACCACAAAAGGCCATTTTAAGACATGTTTAAACAAGTTTCTCATCAGATTTAGTGCTACAAAGTGTGGCTTAATTGTTCTTGGTGTAGTTAATAAAAGCTTGGGAACTATGAAATATACACAGTGTACTTCCGCTCAGAATCTGAAATGACAGAAAGAAAAAAAAATTGTAAGGATCTGAGTTACCAAGACATCACTCCAGTTCACAGAATCTAAACAAGGAACTATATGAATAACCACAGAAGCTAGACTGAACACTGAACACTCCTGAATTAAACATAATGAACTATTCTTATGCCTGAGAAATCCTTACATACTCCAGAAGAAAGGTAATGGAGAAAAAGGCTTGGATTCTATCAGGACATATCTATAGCTGAAAATAGATGCCAAAGGTAACAGAGTAGAATGAATTTACAGGACCATGCCAACCCTTAAAAAAGGTGGCAGAGAAAAAGTCTTTCTATTTTAATATTTTCTAATTTTTCCAGCATGCATGGGTGTGGTTCTCTTCTGGGGTGTGACATTCTCGAAGTGTTATGATCTAGTCTACTTTATGGCTTTTGAATCCTAATATAAATCCTGCAGAAATAATTTCACCATTTTCCATTCAGTTGTAGTTTTAGTAACATCTGTTAATAATGCTGTATTTTTCAGCAAGATCAGTTTAAATGTTCTGAGATACCTTTCCACTGCTATTTCTCTACAGCTATTTCTATTACAGTAATTTTATGTAACACAGTCTTATAGAGATATAATTTTGAATATATGTAAAAAAATTATTATGTGTCCCTATCAAGTCATAGGCTGTATCACTGCTTGTGGTATAAGCTGCATTGTATATTGATAAATATATGTTTTACATTTATCCTGGTAACTATCTCTGCTATTATTATTCAAATTGTCATATTTGCTGGTTATATTTGCATAGAGTGAATTTTCAACTATTTCACTAGTTAGTTGTGTTTTATTTTTTTCTCTGGCAAGGCTAACAAAAGTGGAACCTTGAGAATTCATAGAAACTAAGAAGTCTTCTCTTATTCCTGCTATTCCATTCATGTGCTATCCATTCTCAGACAGCCCCCTGTAAAAATTTTGATAGCAACGTGTAGTAGACTACTTTTTCAGTTATTTAGATCATTGTGACAAAACAAATATACAAGCAGAAAAGGAACACAAAACCCCAAACAAATGAAAACCCCAAAACAGCAAAGCAATTACATGAGGGGGAACTACTTTTTGTGTCCACACACAATGTTGCCAAAATTAATTAGTGTTGCTCACCCAGTGTATTTTTAACATTCAGCCAAAGGATGAAAGAACTAAACGTTCTTTTATTCTCCATCTGAACAGTACTGCTATTCAAAGGAATTGTTCCACCCGTCTCAACTTTGTTGAGAAAAATATACCAGCACTTTATCCAAGTTTATCTTCACTTCTGATCATTTTTTTCATTATTTTTGTGACCAATACTCATGTAATTTTTGAAATCATAAATTAATTAATTCTTGATCAATTTTAAATTCTCAATACACGTACTGTAGGTATGTAACAGACACCGTTAAATTAAAAAATAATGTTATAAGAGGCCCTTAAAGATCATAATTTCCAACTCCCTGTCTCAAGACTACACCTACATTAATTCAAACCAATGCTTGTCTAATCTTTTCCCAAAGATTAGACAATAGCCATGTAACTGGGCATATAGTCCAAAACTCGTCCTTGCTTTTAGTACTGTGTTAATCTATAAATTCTATACTATTGAAAACCATGTAGGAAAAAAGCTTCATTTTCTTTATGGGGATTATATTTATATTACTATGTTGCTTGCCAACTCTATCAGTAAAGGACAGACCTATTGGTTAAGTTTGGAAAGAATATATAGCCAATACTTGCAGATGAACTTCTATGGCAAAAAAAAAGGAAGATGGAACTGAGTGAGTTATTACGGACTTAGCTTGATCTGCAATAAATAAATTAATATCCTAATCTAAAACCCTTTTAAAGTCGATGGAAAAAATATTGGATGTTGAAATGCTATCAAACATTCAGATTGATAATTTAACCCACACTTCACTTGAAAAATAATTATTTTTATTCATGTAAAACTATTTTTCTCCAGGAATATATGTGATTATTATTTTGTTTTGTTGTGGAATGAAAATGTGAAAGAGTCATCATGTGTAATTTTCTTTCCAAGTATAACAGTTTTTGAGATCTGAAGGGCATACATCTCCCTATCATGTAGCATTACTGCGAGCCAGTTGTAAAGTTATATGCATTCTCACTATTGAAAAGAACTCATGCGAAACATTTAAGACCTGAACACTCTTGAGCTTTTCTTCCATGTGAAGTATTCTGTTGACTTCACTAAGACTGCTTACATTTTTCAGGGGTGGCAGGGTGAGGAATATGATTTTTATGATGTTAAAAAAATCATTTTGTAAGATAAAACCAAGGCTGAAATTTCTTAATGTTAAGAAATCACAAAAACACGTCAAATTAACCTCAGAATATAATACAGTGAAAACCCAATGCAAATAAGCCAGATTTAAATAATTTAGGTATCCAGTAAAAAGAAACCTTTTTAAATTGCTGCTTTTTCAGTCTTGGTATCATCTCATAAGTCAGGCTTCTCCAATGGATCTTCTGTCATCAAAATGTGCTTCTCACTAACACATTTCAGCCTTTGATTCTGAGGCATTCATGTGAACTTGCCTAATCCCTCAGGTGGAGTCCACCACTCATCAGTGCCAATGGGCATTGAGCCCTTGACTTCAGCTCCAAAAATTCCTTCTTGCAGCCCTGGTTACATGCAATTAAAGGGTAAATTATTCTATTCAAGAGATCCATCCTTAATTTGAGGGTGATTTATCTGTTTTAAAACAGATAAACCAAAAGTGTGTGGTGCTGATACTCTATAATGCTGCATGCTTTTCTTGTCAATACACAGTACGAATAAGAAAGTTTTCATCACATTATATGGAGGAATAAACTAGGAAAAAACCAAATAAATCTGCAAAATTCCTGCTTCTTTTAAAAAAAAAAAGTTATTTCTAGTATTGTTTCAGTCTTTTCAGTGGGTTGTTATAAATATAAAACTGCAGATTAAAAAAAAAAAAAAAAAGTGAGAAAACACCTGGAAAGGAATTTGTTGAATCTATGTTAAATCTATGATTTAACAATCTTTCATTTTAGCAATACAAGTAAAGTTTTCAATCACTTTAGAACTTCAGGTGTTTTTTCTAATTTACATTGCTATTTTGTTCACTTAACATTTTACTATTAAAATCTTACCCGAGAAAAGGACAAGTACCAGAACAAACTAGAAATGCTATCTGAATTAGCAACTAATGAAAGATTCTAGTTTTGAAATAACGATATGCAAGTTTTAGATTTATTTTTTTTCTAGACATGTAGGCCTTCTTGATTTCCTGCAGAGAGATTTTTGGGGCCTGACATATTAACATAAATATGTTAATGTATTAACCTACAAATTCATGCAGTATATTTATTCACCCCAGAGGTGGAATGATATGGAACTCATTTTCTTACAACTGTTTATTACTAAAAATGTATGTCTTGGGAGCAGTGTCCTTTGCAATCTAGTTATTCTGGTTGCATTCCAGTATAATCCAAATTACATCATTCTAATTTTTTCAAGGTTATTTAGAGAATGCAAAAGAAAAAATGCAGGCACTGCTAAATTTTGCTTAGCTGGAACTGAAAGTGAGTACTATTGATTTTTACACGTCACTTTTATAACCTAATAGCATTTAGATTAAAGGTATTGGAAAAACTAAAATCCCTGATGTCAGTGGTGTATTGAAGATGTAGAAAAAAAGAGTAAAATACAAAAAAATAAATTGTATATTTTTTTAGTCTTTGGACACTGCCCATTTTAAGCACAGGGATTAAGACTTTAAAATGTTTGTGTGATTCTGCTATGAAAGCAAGAGCAGAAGGAAATGATCCAGTCTGGAACACTTTAAAAACATTAGAATACACCAGCAAGACAAAGTTCTTAGGTTTTCAAGTATCAGTTCTTTGGAGTGTAAAAATATTAACATGCAGCATATTCAGTTCTGTAATACTCTATAATAACATAAAAATAAACACTGTCATTTGCATTAAATAGTCTCCAGCTATTACAGTCAAGTGAGGATTCAAAGAGTGCTATGCCTGACAGGCAGTTGATTAATATACTTCACTTGATGGTGAAGAAGAGAGCAAGAAACATCTTTTTCCTTTAATATATGTTAATATTTTATACAAAGGAACCTTGATCCTTCTTTGAAGCATCTAGGAATTAGTACCAGTGAAAAAAACCCCACCAACTGTGGTTGGTAGTTTTACAATAGTTCTACAGTAGCTCTGAGTCTGTGCGTTCTCATGCCACATTAGATGCTGTTCAATGCTGTAAAAATTGAAACAGTTAATATTCATGTCCATCTTATAATGAATAATAATTACAATGGCCACATTTTACATTTCCATCTCATGTAGTTCCAATAATAATGGTTTTTGTTTTCTAATAATGGTGAAAGAAGGAGGCCTCAGATAAAGCGCAACTGAGTCATCATCTCTGTAATTTGTATAAGTCTGTAGGCAGACACTGCAAGCTTTGGATAAATTGTATCATACCTACAGAAAGGTTCCATGGTTTTAGACAAGGCATCTAAGAAGGCATCTAACTTCATCTAAGAAGTTTACCTGGATTTTATTTTTCTCATTAAAAATATATTTAGCATTACCCATTTGCAGTATGGTTCAGCATCACTTTATGCATTAGAGAATATTTAGAAAAAAATTTAGAATGGCTCACATGTAGTGTGAATTTATTTATTAGAGTTTTTTCCATTAGTAATACTGCCTTGAGTGGGCATGGTGTAATGAAGGAGGATTAAGACAGTTAATTTAAACATAATTATCCCTAAAATATGTCCTTTTTTCATCCTGCTGACTGCTGCTGCAGTCAGAGAACTGCTCCTGCATATCCAGAGAACAATTATTCAGGTTTACTGAAATGAAAGATCAGGTGAAGATTGGCCACTGGATTCAGCAACAGTTGATGGTATTACAATTGCTATAAATATGTATTTAGAGAAGAAAATTATCATTCTTATAGTGGAGGAAAGCACTCACCACCGTAACAATTTTAACAATAGTGTTCAAACTAATTGCAGTCCACAATGTATGTTATGAAAGTTGCAATTACGATTTTGGTTGTTTTCTTCCTAGTACTTAGGAGGTACAATTCTTACTATTCCTATTTAAAAACTGGGGCCCCTGGTGGTCTAGTGGTTAGGGTGCAGGACTCTCACCGCTGCGACCCGAGTTCGATTCCCAGCCCCTCGGGCAGATGGAGCTCTTTAGCCCTGTAAGGCAATCCATCTAAGAGAAGGTCACTCTAAACAAACCTACATCCTGAGACCCTCGCTGCCACTGTCCAAGCTTGCTCGGCCCCGGCAGATGAACCTCAGGATTAAAGGGTGGGCTCAGTTCAGCGCACGCTGGGTCTCACCTAAAAAATCCACTGCGCAGGCTCAAAGGGTTAATGACCTTTCCCAAATCTTCGCTCGCGAAGACTGGCCATTATTATATTTAAAAACTATGCTGAAGTATTTATTTACATTCCTTCTCTCGCTCTCCAGTCTGAATGTAAAAACAGATCCCTTACAAAATCCTAAACTGTCAGTAAGATTGAAACAATTGGACATCCATGTACAACACCTCTTGTGTGTATACACACTACAGATGAGCACCAAGAGCCAAAATCTAGTGTCTTTCTACAATAGAGTGACTGCACTGGTGGATGAGGGAAGAGCAACTGCTGTCATCTGTCTTGACTTCTGTAAGGCCTTTGACACAGTCACAGAAAACATCCTTATCACTGATTCTGAGGTATGGTTTTGATGGATGGACTAATCAATGAATGAGGAACGGTCTGGATGGGTGAATCCAGACGCTTGCAGCCAACTGCATCTCCAAATGGAGATCAGCAGCAAGTGATGTACCTCAAGGATTCATGTTGGGATGAATACTATTCAATATCTTAATTGATGACATAGACAGTAGGATTGAGTGCATCCTCATCAAAGCTATGGATGACACCAAGCTGGTGATCCTCCATGGGCTGCAGGGGTGCAGGTGCCTCACCATGATCTTCACCATGGGCTGCAGGGGATTCTCAGCTCCAGCACTTGGACCACCTCCTCCCGCTCCTTCTCCACTGACCTTGGTCTGCAGGGCTGTTGCTCTGAATATTTTCATCATCTCTCCCGACTCCTGTTTCACAGCCACTTTTCCTCCAACAAAAACCTGGCCATGCAAACGAAGTATGACAGTTTTTCCAGTTTTTCTTGCTATCACTATTAATGAGTACAGTTTGTGTGAATTAGGCATTACAATAAACTTTCCAGTGACATCTACACCATTTGGTTACACATGCCACAGCTGTCAGTGGAGAAGGAATAATCTTTTCTTACTTATTCTGAAGAAATATGTTTCACCATTTGCTTCTCCCTTTTTCAGAAGAATTCAATTTATTACTTTTCTAATCTAATCTTTGAAAAGAGCCTTCAGCTGCCCTTCTTTTAAAATTTAAATTTCCTTTGTTTAAATGATGTTTTCGCTCTTCCAGGTCATGCAGTGAGGATCAGTGATTCCAATTCTAAACTTTGCCTTCAAGAAAGTATTTAAAATTATTCTCTCATATTCAGCCTCCATATGAAGTGTGCTCTTACTTATATACTGTTATATGATAAGAAAGAATAGAACATTTAAGGATGTTTCTGAAGTATTCCAAAGTGTAGCCAAACAACCATAAGAAGACTAATTCAAGTTACCCTTTTAGAACACACGTTACACTTACATGCATTTAAAACCCCTAGTACTGTGCTCTCTGCATGAACAATCCTCAAGTGTTAAAGTGGATGCAAGGTAGGTTAAATAAGAACTAAATAAATGATCTTAAGCCAATTCGAAATGCAGCAAGTACAAATCTTTCAATGTTAATGGAAATACACTTTAAAACTATTATTTAAGAGAACAAGGTAAAGAAGAGTAAGTAACCTTGTAAAATGAGGGATAAGACAATATATGGAGACAAAATTGACACATGATATCACTGGGAAGTGAAACTGTGATTGGAAAAAAGAGCCATGCCAAGGAAAATCAGTTAATAATTGTGAAGAATTGTTGTAACTTAATAGCCTCTAAAACAAGGAGATAAAAACAAAAAATGTTGACTAGAGTATTTAATTATAGTACTCATAAATTATTAATTCAATAATTAGTTTAACTATTGTCTGTGTGAAGAAAATTTTGTAACCAATGCTAACTGAAATATTATATCTAATATTCCCTACTTGATAGATTTTATGAGGCAACTTATAATTTGTATTTACCTGAATTTAGTTATATTGTTTCCTTAGAGATGTGGAATAAGGAAAGATATGTAATGAAGTAATGAAGACAAAGATACTGGACAATCTCTATCTTCTTCATTGAAATTGGATTAAAATTTGACAAATTAATACTGAAAGTGCTACAGTTCTAATTCTGTTTTTAAAAGAGAAACGTAATGACGCTAATTTGCTTAAGGTACAAAAACTCAAACTCAGAAAATGGGAAAAGACTGATATAATGCTATAGAAACTGACACAGTTAAGACAGGCTGCTTTATGACTAAGTGATCCTTTTTTTTTTACTGTTATATCTTGGATTTTTTTAATTCTATATATTTCAGATAGATTAAAAACTGTTTCACAAATTCTTTAAAAGGAGTATGCTGAATGGCAAAAACATTTAAGATATTTTAATACCACCATTGTCTTTGTATTGTTTCATTCAGATGCCCTTCAAACTCTAGTATTCTTATTGATGTCTGAGAGTCATTAGGTTGTCCCTGTTTGGAGTTGTCCTTAGTTTGGTGTCAAGAAATGCGTTTAAAAAAAGGCATAACAAATTTCAAGAAAGCAGATTTTACCCTTTCATCACCATTGTCAAGCTCTAGACAGTCAAAACACTTCCTAATATACAGGACTACCCCACCATCTTTCCTTCCTTGCTAATTCTGAATAGTTTGTAGCCACTTGTTGCAGCAGAAGCGTTAATTATCCCACCATGTTTTTATGAGTGCTTACACTGTAATTCTCAGGCTGCACAATGTTTTCCATCGCCTCACATTTTTGCCCATGCTGCATGCTTTGTTGTAGATTAATTTGTTGTAGATGAATTTCAGTTTGGCTATCAATCCTGCCACCTTTAGAAGGGAAGAAGCCCTAATTCCTATGTGACTGTCCTCAAGTGCTTCCATATTGTCTAACACTTCAACACCCACCCCTGATGGACGCATTAGTACAGGGGTAATTGAATGTGCTACAGTGTCCTCAGCATATCAAATTTCCTCAGCACATGGTGGAGCAGGCTGAAGGACCTCACTGGCACCCTAGCCCTTGAACATTAGCATGCCACTCCCAGGCATGCTAGTGAGCGTGGTTTTATCCCTTTCCACTTTCCAATCTAGTTTAAAACTCAATTAATTAGTCCTGCTAACTCCTGAGTCAAGATCCTTTTCCCCCTTTAACACAGGTGCACCCCATCTGTCATCATCAGTCCTGATGATCAAAAACCACAAAATTCTGCCAGTGACAGAATTCTGCCAGCCTCAGAGTTAGATGTTGATCTGCTGGGTCTTTGTGTTTTTTCCTTCATCATTCCCTGCAACCGGAATGATAGAGGAGAATACTACATGTGCTCCCGGTCTCTTAGCCAGTTCATCCCAAGGTGTTGAGGTCTCTTCTAATTGTCCTTGGACTTCTTATTGCAATTTCATTGCTGCCTACATGAAAAAGTATTAATGGTTAATAAAATGAGGGCTATACCAGAGTAGAATGTTTGTTCATACTGTCTTTAACACAGGCTTTGGGTCCAGTCTGCATACTGGGCTTTTTGTTCCTCTCAGAAGAAAGTCTCCTATGACAATGATCCATCTTTCTTTTTTTTTTTTTTTGTATGGAAGCGGTTTTGACAGAGGAAGTAACCTCAGCAGTTCAACCTCAGCGACAAGTGCGACCTAAATGACACACCATCCTCATCGCTGTTCAGCTCCAGTTGCAGAGCCTTGTACCTACTATTCCTGGGCAGCTGAGAAAGGGGGGGCTATAACAGAGGAGATGCACCAGCTGTGCAAGTCAGTAGCATTCCCCTCTATCCCTTAAGTCATGATGTTCTGCAAACTGAAGAGAGGATATGGAATCTCCTGTGTCATGTATCCTGTCTGCCTGACTGATCTGTCCTTGGGAAGGTGGGGTATTATTCAAGTAGTCCCTCTCTTGGTCAGACTTTCAGATACTGCTCAATTTGCTTACCTCCTCCCACACCTCTGTCACTAAGCAAAGGAGTTCCTCTACCTGGGCACTGCCTCCCACATGTGTTCTCACTGCTACTGTCCAGTTCTGGTATAAGATTAGGGGCACAACCTGCAGCTGACACCTGGGCAGGCAAAAGCATAAGAGGATATACAAGTAGGCAAGTCTATGAAAGCATAATAAGAAAACAATCTCTGGTGGTGCTAGGATTAATAGGTAAAGACTTGGTGTACTGCAAAACAAATGAAGATAAGACCAAGAAAGCCCCATTGTCTTCTTCATGTCTTTTTTCTGTCCTGCCTTTCTTCCTCTCTTTTTTTTAAAAAAAAAGTCTTTACTGGAAAAAGTTCGTAGTAATGAGGTTCTTGGCACAGTTAATACCTGTAACATCAAGACAAAAGTCAGGCTAGGGCCAGGAGAGAATGTAAAAGGATAAAGTTCCATGAGGTAGTTGACCTGATTTAATGGCTTGCTGTTGCCAAAAGGGGAGATCCCACATGCTTTGCCATGTGCAGACATAAACACCCATAAACCAGCATGGTTAATCACATGCTCTCAGTCTTTTGTCTATGCTCTGGCATTTATCTGACCCTATGCTGAACCAGTTCATCTTGCTAAATAGGCAAAAAGCAAATCCATGAACAGTTATGAGAAGAAGTGATTGTTTATTCAACAATAGTTCACAAGAATATTTCCAGGAATCACGCCAAGAGAAATCAATTTTGTAATAAAAAAGCTGTACAGGTAAACTGTATAGTTTTGTCATATTCTGTGATCATGGTCCCTCACTAGCCAAAATCACTCACTTTTCAGGGGTCTGCCTCCAGGTCTTATGTAAAAGGTATGTATAAAATGTATCTACAACCCGCCTTGCAGAAGCTGAGTGACAGAAATTTAGGAACTCAGACTGTAGACACAGAGAGGTGCTATGCCAAATGCAACGTTATACAACAGAAGATGACACAACAAAAAGCAGCACCCAGAACTAAACTTGGGCAAATTCAACTCAGATACAGGAAAATGTCTTTTTGGGAAGTGTTTCAGCACCAGAATAAATTCTTGCAAAAGGAAAAGGATTCTCCCTCTCCTGATGTTTGCAAACCTTGACCCAGAATCTTTACGGAATGTGTGTGTTACTAAAACACGAGGGTTTTACGTCAGTGCAAAGATTTTGCTAGGCTATCTAATAAACAAAATATTGCAAACTTGAAAATGGTTTCTTTTGCCTTACCGTCAAGACATACTTAGGTAACTTGGGATGCCGAGTGGGGGAACACACTAATTCCTGATATGGCTGCTTAACTGATGATTACTTCACGTGGAAGACAAGAATACCCTAAAACGTTACCTAAGCAGGACAAAGCTGCATTTCGCTAGGGACTGGATCCAGATCGTCCTACCCTGACACCCGTCCCAGGCTGGGGCGGAGGGGGGATGGAAGTAACGAAACTTCCCGGATTTAATAGAAGGGACGTCTTTGAAGTAGCTGGTGTTGGTCGACTGGCAGTGCAGGGTGCTCGAGAAAACTGTAATGTTGGGAGGCGACGTAATAGCGGTGTCCTCAGAGACCTTTAACGCGACGCGATGCCAGGGCGGGTCGGGAGTGGTGCGGGCGCGGTGCGGGGGTAGAGGCAGTGCTGCTGCCGGAGCAGGGGCGATGTCGGAGCGGGGCGGGAGCGGCGCAGGGGCGGTGTCGGGACGGTGCCGGGTCTGTGTGGGAGCGGTTCGGGGGCAGTGCCGGGGCGGTGCCGGCTCAGGAGCGGTGCCGGGACGGAGCGGGTGCGGTGCGGGGATGATGCTGGCTCAGGGGAGGTCCAGGGGCGGTGCGGGGGCGGTGCCGGCCCAGGGGCGGAGCGGCGCCGGTGGCGGCGGCGGAAGCGGGTCCCGGGGTGGGCGGGGCCGGCGTTGCCAGGCGGAAGCGCGGCGGCGGTTGGCGTTTAAAGGCTCCGGGGCGGCAAAAGGGCGGCGAGCGGCGGCAGCGCGGGCGGAGCGGCCTCAGGGGTCCCGGCCCCGGCGGCCCGCGGGCGGAGCGGGGAGATGGTGTCCAGAGCCGCCGATCGGCTGCTGATCGTCGTCTCTGTGCTGGAAGGTAACCGGGTGGGGGCGGGACGGCCGCGGCCTCCCGGGGGCTGCTCATCGTCTCCATGCCGAAGGGAATGTGAGGGAGGGGTGCTCGCTGCCTCCGGAGGTGTTTGCTCTGGTGGCGTGGGTGGCGAAAGCCAAGCAACACTGAAAAATCAGGGCTATGTCAGTAAAACTGTGGACGTACGTATCTTAAAGCCAGGGCTGGCTACCCCCAACACGAATTTGGAGGTATTTACCCAGTGTATTATTTAAAATGACTGAGGAAAGCAACCGTCCTGCCTTGGTTTTTTTAATTATTATTATTTTTACTTTATTTTTAAGCAGTATTCTGGTGTTTCTATCCCTTATTAGAAATCTGCTGTAAGTTTTTATGTAGTATTGACTTGAATGCTATTCGTTCATCATCTTGTATTTCTACAGATTTTACTTGCTGTGGTCTAAGTAGCGTGTGAGTCCGGGCGCTGTCTTTTTTTGTTTCGAGTTGTTTCCTGGTTGTTTGGGGTTTTTTTGGTAGAGTGGTTTCTCTCTGGCAAGTAAATCCCGTTACCTCTCTGTCCATTTATGTAGTTTGCCAAAGGAGCTTAGAAATAAGTTCCTGTTCCCTAAAATGCCCACAGTTCTCTCCCCACACTGTGATATAAGTAAATTTTAAGCGTTCACTTCCTCCAGTCATTTAAATTGTTAATCAGAATACAAGATGATGTTGAACCCAGGACAAATCATACACAGTTTTAGGCTCTTTCCTAATCTGGTAGTGACTTTTTTTTTTCCCAGAAAGTGGCTGGTAAAATACCTTTTACTACTTTTATAAGATCATATTCTGCTACTTAGGTGTGGGGCAGTCATAACATCTGCAGTTGAAGCAAAATACTCAATTGCTTTTTTTCACCTGCTCACTTATTTATTACCAATCATAAATTTCTCAAATCATACCAATTGCCTAGCTTCTTTCTCTCTCTTCTTTGTTACTTAATGCCTTGTTTCTGGATGCTTTACAGATAGTGTGTTTCATGTTATGTTCTTCTTTCATACTTCTGCACAGTGTGAAGGCTTTTTCCTTTTAATGTAAAGAACAGCTTTAGAGTAAGTGCAGGGAAAGTTATACAGGAAATTAATTGTATGTAATCGCTTTATGGCATAAATCTGAGCTCTTTGAGTAAGTGGAGGGAACGTGGTACAGGAAGTTAATTTTATGTAATCGGTTTATGGTATAAATCTGGGCTCTTGCTTCTTTCTTAGTGATGGCACATGGCAGGTACACTGTTTTACAGGGCGCTGTTTTCCAAAACGACCCAAGCACAGTCTTATAGTTGAAGCAAAGTTTGATGGTGAACAGTTGGCTACTGATCCCATAGAGCATACTGATCAGCCAGAATTTGCTACAGAATTGGCTTGGGAACTGGATAGGAAAGCACTTCATCAGCACAGGTAATGTTAAAAAGTTAAATCTAATTTGGAAATAAAATTTGATTTTCTTGTCTTTACAGTTTCTGAAATACAATTTTTGTGTTACTGTCAACTAAATTGGTTTTTAGAAACTTTCTTTTACTTTAATCTAGCATAATGTTGCCATAACAAAAAGAGGTACTGTATGTAATATTACACCACTGAAAAAAACCCACAGGAGCTTAGAGCAAATTATTAATGCTATAATTCAAGCATTGGATTCAAGCTTTCTTACGTATACTGTATATAAAGTAAGTATACTTACTTTATATAGGCTTTTCTGGCTTTTGAAAATGTCAGGGAGAAGAGCTGAGAAATTGAATGTTTGAGTAACTGTCATTTGGTTTTAACTTACAGTTTGTAATACTACAACCTTATTTCCAAAGAAATTAAAGAGACCATATTTTCTTTGTTTGACAAGAGAAAGACACCTGCATGTACCATCTGCTAGACACCTTATCTGTGCCTGTATGTAGTTAGGGACTTTACACAAAACTTTCTCCACAAGTCCTATTTTTAAGATGCCTTTACAAGTGAAATTCAAATTTCTTGTGAGGCGCTATGCTTGTTTCTTGTATGTGGATGAGTTTGTATTTATTTGTTGCTATTGTCTTTTTAATAGCACTGGAGACTCAGACTCAAGGGCACTCCTTTTACAAAGTTAAACCACTTGATTCATTCTCTCACTTAATGATGAGGCTACAATACATTCAATATAAATTCAGTTTCTGACCTAATGAAACTAGTTATATAAAAAATAATTTTTATGTCATTAGTGTGCTTGAAACTTATTAATTATTTTTGAGAACTAATTGCAGAGATAACTTTTAGTATTTCAACTGAGTTGCTCTTCCAGGCTGCAGCGTACACCTATCAAACTCCAGTGTTTTGCATTGGATCCCGTGTCTTCAGCTAAAGAGAATATAGGCTATATTGTTCTTGATTTGAGAGCTGCACAGGAAAAGAAACAGGTATATTATGATGTATAAAGCTTTAAAGATTATGTTTTGACAACAGGACTGTTACTACAATTTGAATTAAGGCACAGGCTAAACTTTTGAGTCTTGTTTTTTAGTCTGACTCTACCTGATCATGTATGGTGATCATGTGGGGGGGTTAGTACTCTTTCTTTCTTTTTTTTTTCTTTATAGGAGCCTCTTTCTTGACTCTGAGAACATACACAAATGAAAGTATTGCTGTACTAATCTTGCTTACTTCTGAATTTGATAACTGGATCACTTGCAACCAATAATTCTACACAATTTCATTTTTTAACCACCTAGAAAAAATTATCTAAGCAATAGATATTGAACAATTGAATTGAGTCTCTGTCATCAAATCAAGTCTTCTTTTTTTTTTTTTTTGCTGGGCCTCAGTGGAAGATGTGTTAGGCAATTATTTCTAGTCCCTTATTACAGCACAGAGTAAGCACAATACAGGACCCTGTATTACTTTGACATTACTCTTCTTAAGGATTTGCAATGCATACATTTGCAGTGCAATACATACTGTGCCCTTTCAGTTGAGGACTTGAAGGTTTTCTCTTCTAATTAAAGATTTATTGTATATTTCTCTTCCTAACTTGTTCAGTGTACAATTTGGTGGAAAAGAGTATGTTCAGCTAGTCTCCTGGGAACCATTCTACAGAATCTTTTCATGTAATGTAGAGAGTGATGCTGAACGGTGCTGCATCCAGTTGGTGGCTGGTTGCTAATGGTGTCCCTCAGGGATCAGTGTTGGGCCCAATTCTGTCTAATATCCAACAGGATGAGGTTCCACAAGGCCAAGTGCCGGGTCCTCCGCTTTGGCTTGCTCCTGTACTCAACGCTCAACTCAGGGTCCCTCAGTTCAGGAGGGATACTGAGGTGCTGGAGCAGGTCCAGAGAAGAGCAATGAGGCTGGTGAAGGGACTCGAGCACAAGTCCTATGAGGAGAGGCTGAGGGAACTGGGGTTGTTTATCCTGGAGAAGAGGAGGCTCAGGGGAGACCTCATCACTCTCTACAACTCCCTGAAAGGAGGTTGTAGCCAGGTGGGGGTTGGTCTCTTCCCCCAGGCAACTAGCAGTAGGGCAAGAGGGCACGGTCTTAAGCTCTGCCAGGGGAGCTTTAGGTTGAATATTAGGAAGAAATTTTTTACAGAGAGAGTAATCAGGCATTGGAATGGGCTGCCCAGGGAGGTGGTGGATTCCCCGTCCCTGGAGGTTTTTAAGATGAGACTGGATGTGGCACTTAGTGCCATGGTCTAGTAACCACTGCAGTGTTGGATCAAGGATTAAACTTGATGATTTTGGAAGTCTTTTCCAATCTGGTTGATTCTGTGATTTCATGATAATAGTGTACTCAAAATAGATCAAATTTTTAGAAATAAAAACCAAGGTATATTTCTGTAGATGATGAAGTAGAAGTGCTAGATCAAGATCAAGTTTTCTATAATAATAGTATGTTATCTTTCTTGGGTTTTAAAGTGCTTTTGGTTTTTATTTTTGATTTTAATTATGTAGGCACCCAAATGGTATCCTTTGCTTAGTAACAAGTACCCTAAATTTAAACCTGAAATACAAATAGGTGTTGTGTTGGAGACTGATTCAAAAGCACTGGTTGATGATTTTAAAGCCAAGGAGGCACCCCCTAGAGAAGGAAAGGGTAAGTAATATAATATCATTCACACTGAATTTAAAATGTTCCTGTGCCAGATGGACATATGACTTGTTGCAAATGTATTGTCTCGAATTTAATTTCACAGCAGTTCCAATGCAAATCCTTTGCAGCTGATTAATGTACCTTGTAGTAATAAATTTTTCAAGGATGCTTTACTGTGGTAGTTGTGCGACAAGCTGCAAACCAACTGACTTTTACAATGGAAATCACTTAACTCCCATGGGCATTTTGCTTGTATTTCTGGGCTTTAGAAAGTTCTGTAATGTAAGAAATAAGAAAGGAACTTCTTTACAGAAGGTAAAGTTTCAGTGGTTTGGGCTTGGAATTGTAAAACAGTAAAATGTTTCATTTGTTGGGTAGGCTTCTGGTTTTTTTGATGGATTTTTCTTCTAATCTTTCAGTGCTTAGATCATAACCTATTGTTAAGGATTTTTTCCAGTAATGTCTACTTACTGTTGGGATTCATTCTGCTTCTGAATTCCTTTGCTCATTTCTCTCAAATGTGAAATGTGTCAAAAACCTATTGGGTCAAAAATGTGTCGAAAATCTATTGGAACTCAAATGTTAACACTGGTATATAGCTTTGTGCTGTGCATTTCAGTCACTTTTTTTATCTGTGATTTTTTTTTTTTAATGCAAGTTAATGGTTTTTAAAAAACAAAGCCAAAGTCTTAGAAGCTATTTAAAAGACCTTCAAGAAAACCCCCAAACCCATAATTACATCCCCCCCTCCCTGATCTCCTATCCAAAAGCCTGTCTACTTAATTTCTGAAAAATGAGCCTCTGGTACCAATTAGTGGATTTTCTCCTACTGATTTTTTTTTTTAGTGCAAGTTAATGGTTTTTAAAAAACAAAGCCAAAGTCTTAGAAGCTATTTAAAAGACCTTCAAGAAAACCCCCAAACCCATAATTACATCCCCCCCTCCCTGATCTCCTATCCAAAAGCCTATCTACTTAATTTCTGAAAAATGAGCCTCTGGTACCAATTAGTGGATTTTCTCCTACTGATTTTATGATACTTTGTGTTCTTACCAGAGGGTAACTTTTCCCTAATTCTAAATTCATCATCTGCTTATGATCTATGGCTGTGATTTTGTAAAAACAAAGTGGTCAGTAGCAGTAAGGTTTCTGGCCCAGACTTCATTGACTTGGCTGCATTTCAAGATGGGTTAAGACAGTATTTAAGTTTCAGTGTAATTACACAGCCTTCAGGTTCACAGTGCAACCCTGTAAAGTTTGTAAAAGAGGCAAGGAACTACTGTAAATGGTTCATTAGTCTGCACTTCCCTTGAGATATTTGCGCCTGCAAGCTCTTCTACCCCTCACGACACTGGCAGAAAATACAAGAAAACCCTTCTGCCTTCACGCAGCACTGTTTTGTACTTCATGTTTTCTGTGAAATAATTGCTACAAACAGGTTTGCCAACTTTTTATTTCCTTCTGTCACCTCAAGATTGGTCAATACCATATTTAGGTAATGGAGGAAAAAAAAATGTGTGGGTTTTCACAGGTGTAAAGTTAACGTTCCAGGCATTGCATATGACAAAGCTGGATTACCCAGTTCTAGTCTAGTCAGGCAGTTTTCCTTTTAGGATTCATGTGTTTTATGCACTGAAGAGTTCAGATGAAAAATCTTTAAATGACGCATTCCAAAAGTCTGTGGAATGGCACATCATACTTTTTCAACAGGCTGTCATATACAGTTACTGTCTTGCATTTCCTTTAATGAGCAAAATAAAAAAACAGCATGACAGACTCTAACCTGGTGAAGTAATCTTCCAGTCACTGTAATGTCACTCACTGTAACACTTAATAAAAATATGCACTAGAATTCTGTCTAGCATAGTGTTCAAAATCATATCTGTGCCCACTGAATAGAAATTTATTTGAGAATTTTTTTGTAGCTATACCTAAGTATACCTAGGGACTTGTTTTGTGTTTTGCGATGCTGTGCTACTAGGCATCAAGATCTTTATTTGCAGTTTTCTCTCCACATGTACAATACTTAAGTGTAAAATTAGAATCAGATTGCTGCAGCAATTAATAAGATCAGTAGTTGCTTATGTTTTTTTTCTTCTCTCTTAGTAGTTACTCTTTTTCCTGGGTTAGACCCTAAAAGCGTTATACCAGTCTTGAATGAAGAAGAGGGCTATCATCAAATTGGACCAGCAGAGTATTGCAGAGACTACTTTGTCTTGTCTGTAACCATTGCATTTGCCACACAGTTGGAACAGGTCTGTTTCCTTGCTATGTACTATTCTACCTTTGTATTTTCACCTTCACATGTTTTATTTGTAGTAAGGGGTTTTAATTGTTCTCTGAGTTTCTTGCAATAAATAGCCTTGTCCTATATTGACTTTATATACGTTAGTTTTCATTTTAAAACGATATATGTTTTATATTTAAATATAAATATTATATTTAATTAGAATTTGTTTAGAGTGCTAAAGTTGCATTTACTTTAAATCATACATACTTCCGTGTTGCAATATAGTGTAAAATGTGTGTATATGGATCATACCAGTCTTCAGTGTGGTGCCCATTTGCTGAAGTTCAAACAAAGTGAAATATTTTTCAAATATGTAAGATAGATGAAACAGTAGAATTTATATGTTGCCTAAGGGAAGAATTTATTAGCTTGGATGAAGTGCTGTGCTAATAATTGTTTCAGGTTTAGACCTCAGGTACTATGTTTATGCTGTACTGTGCCACACTGATACATGTTATCTGATATACTCAAGTTACCATGAAAGTCATGACTCCAAGCCAGCATGGTTTTAATTGATCTGGAACTCATAGTGTATGGTAAACTCTCCTCAGTCTTGTTATCTTTCTTTTTTTAAGGGAAAATAATTTTACACATAAAAAGTGTAGGACCTTAAGAAGTAAATTTATTGTGGTCTTTCTGGGGTGGCTTGTGCCTTTTTAGGCATTGAGCTGACAGTTGCAGTTGGCTACAGGATGAAGTAGCTGGTTGTCTGTTTCAGTCTCTTATTCAATCACATAAATTATATAATAACTCAGTATCTAATCTGCATTATTTGTTTACCTTATCAATATTTTATCAAGACACTACTTATTTCTAAGTATTTGTGCAGTGCTTGATGTTACTAAATATATGATGTCAGTTACAGCCTTTAGTGCTGCCAGATCTTAAAGGTAATTCAAAATTGGTCATTTTGCGAGTTATTGTTATGCTTGTAAATTGTTTGGGGGTTTTTTGTTTGTTTGTTGTTTTTTTTTACTTCTGTTTGGGTATTTAAAAGTTATCTCATTTGTGTAGTGCAAGCTAGGACTTAGGTCAGCTGCCTGGTAGTTTGAGATCAATTTAAGCTGTCTACAGAAGAATTACTGTAACTCTACATCAGTGAAGGAGATGCATTATTCTCTTCTGAATCTCTTTCAGTTAGTTCCTAGTACTATGAAGCTTCCTGAACGACAACCTGAGTTTTTTTTCTACTATTCGTTACTGGGAAATGATGTCACAAATGAACCTTTCACTGATTTAATTAATCCAAACTTTGAGCCAGAAAGAGCTTCCGTTCGAATACGTAGTACAGTTGATGCCCTTCAGGTTTATCTTTGTACACAGTCAAAATTGCAGGTAAGCTGTTTCATCTCAAATGTGAATGAAAATAAATAATGAAAAGAAAAGAAATAGAATATGTCTCAGGCTGAATCTGGAAGCATTTTTGTTTCCAAAACTAAGATTGTATTGCAGTAGTTTGGCCCAAATAGAAGTTCATTCTCTTGCTAATATGAGGGAAATCCTAGCAGCAAGTTTCCCATCTCAAGTGGAATACAGACTTCATAATGTAGTTGCCATGGTAGGCTAATTTACATGTCATGATAAAAGGTGTTGCTGGAACATGATATACCAAAAGAGCTAATGTGGCATTCCCAAGAGCTCTGAGCTCTGGGACCTTCACTGCAATCAGACCATCTGCAACCCTGAGTGCCACTTTGTGCTGCCTATGCTAATCCTATGCCAGCTGCTCAGGTCATTCTTGCCTAAGTTCTAAAATCCCTGTCCTCAGCACTTGCTGTAAGAAGGGAGATCTGGCTTTTTTCCCCGCTCCTTAGCCAAATGCTGTTTTTAAATGCACCACAGACATATTTGGGCTGTTATGGGATGTTGCTTATCTTTAGCCTTGCCTTTAAATGGGGGACATGGTTTAGTGGTGGAATTGGCAGAGTTAGGTTGACAGTTGGACTCAGTGACCTTAAGGGTCTTTTGCAACCTAAATGATTATATGATTTTAAATATTGGGTAGTATTTAGAGTCTTTATGACAATCTGTGCATAGCTCACACTTACTAATTACAAGAGACTGGTTGAATAAGGGTAGTATAGAGTTTATATTAGTGTAGCTGGTAAATAAGACAGTATTAGTTGTATGAAGTCTTGGATCTGGACCCTTTTAAAATTATTTTCCTTGAAGTTTGTAGAGACCATTCTAGTTTTGTTATCCAGCATAGATTAAGAATGTTTTTGTTGAAATCTTATATTGTTTCAGATTTTTTTCTCTCTACTTTAAATATTTTTCCGTTTTTGGAGAAATCTATGCACTGATATGTTTAGAATTTAATCTTAGTCTTGAAACAAAGTAATATAGCATATATTATACATATATGTCATGTCATATATACTTATACAGAGAATTATACATGCCTGCATCATGTTTAAAGAAGGACTTTTTGAACAAGAATTGTCATGAGGTCAGATCCACATTTTGGTTTACAGTTTTCTTTCTCCGACTTCTCATTCAGCTTCTTAAAATTTAGGATATAGGATTGGAGCACTGTCTTCAGATTCTTAATTTTAATATGTTTTTCCAAAAATGTAGAGTTTAGTTGTAAAAGGTGCTATTTGTCAGACTGGAGTGTGTATATATGTATGATTGTATTTGTATATATGTATGTATACACACACACAGGTGTGTATATTTGCAGCTGACACTCTTTAGCATGGAAGTTTTCCTTAAGAGTAATAAATATTAAAGATCAGAATACAGTGTTCTGATCTGCTAAATCAAAACTGAAGTGACCCTTATTTGGGAAAGAGCAAGTCAGTATGTAAGTTTCAAAGAGTAACTTTGAGCAAAATAGATTATCTTAGAGTGTGTTGTGGTTTTGTTTGTTTTTTTTTCTTAAGATACATCTTTTACTTAGATTTATAAATATTAAGCTGTGTAAGGAGGAAGCAGTTGAGTCAAGTTTTCAAAGAAGAATGATGGTTCTTACCAGGAATTAAGAACAGCTACTTAATTCCAAAAATCCTTGCTGCTTAAGTGGTGGCTAAATACATGCACAAAGGCTGAGCTTTCAAATAATTTTTTTCTTTACCTTGCAGTCATGCATTTTATATGCCTATATGTTAAGGGGAAGAATCTGTGCTGTGTTTAGAAGGCACAGACTATTGATTTTGTCCTACAGAAGGAATGATACGACAGGTCCTCAGCAGGGGAGTACAGTGATCTGCTATGAATTGACATTTTGTAGCTGCTCATATTCTCAGCATACAGAGACTAGGCTAGGGATGATAACTTGTTGCATATATGCTACCTTTAGTGGAGGGTGTGCAGACAGTTGAAGTGAAAATTGCACATACCAGATACTTTCTAGCACCTCTGTGTGTGTACAGATCCATCTTTGCTGTGGGGACCACTCTCTTGGAAGCACTGAAATACCCTTATCTGGACTACTGAAGAAAGGAAATGTGGAGATTGATCAACACCCTGTGGCAATAGAAGGATCATTTGTCCTTGTTCCACCAAATAGAGCTAAACAGAAGCTACCACAATTGCCTTTGGATCTGGCTCCTACTCTTGGGGTATCTGTAGTTCTTCAAAGGGAGAACATGACTCCCCAGGTATAGCTTACCCATTTATTGCTGGTTTAAACACTGTAGCACAGTTTCATGTTAAAAAATAATTGGTATTTCTAAAGTGTATTTGACAGTTGATTATGTAAAAGAAAACCTGAAATAATTAATTGCTTTATACTAAATAATCCTTTCATAGAGTTATTTTTCTATATCTGAAAAATAGTCTCAAACTGTGAAAGTGTTGTAGACAGAATTTTTAAGTGCAATCCATGATCAATAAGAAAACTATATCACTTCATTCAGCTTTTGATTCCCTTAAATGCTCCAACTGAATCTAAACAGCCACAGGAGAAAGTTCTTTCACCTGTTAGTGGAAAAACAGAGAGCCTGCAGCAGAGATCCCAGAAGGTCCCATCTCAAGCTGATCAATGTTCTTCAAAAGAAGATGTGGCAACAGAAAGTGAAGTGGAAAGTCTTAAGTTTGAAAAAGGCACAAACCCAAGGAAAACAGGTATGTGGTATATAGTTTTTTGCCCAATTGTTATGTGGTCTTGGATCATGCACTATTCATTTGCAGTATATTTGTGAAGTTATACTCACTTGCAGTGATAAATTTAAGGCAAGTAAGAATTATTTGCATAAAACAAATAACAGGAGGGGGATAAGGGAATAAATGTTGTGATTTGAACATAATGGTTGTTGAGAACACTTGAAAGAGCCAGATAGGGATTTGGTAGTGTGCAGATTACAAGTGATGTGGATGGTCATCAGCTTGGAAAATTGTAACAGAAGTGTTTGGAATTTCCTGAATTTGTGAATGAGAAGGCTCAGTGAAATACCTATGAAGAAACAGACTTGCTCAATAAGTAGATGAAATGGTCTAATGTTCACATTTACTAAACACAAAGGCAGGGATATTGTGGGATTTTTAAAATTTCCAAGGAATGTACTATGTGGATAATAATTTTTGAAGACAAATGTTCATATTATACAGATTCCTGGACAAAACCAAGCAACTGGTTTTTTTTGTTTGGTTGGTTTTGTTTTTATATTATCCTTTTGTTTGGACTTGGTAGCCCAAATAGCCTTCTCAGTCTTGTTTCTGATTTGAGAACTGGGTCAGAGAGAAGTGGAAGAGGAAAAGAGATGAGAGAAGAAGAAATACTGTAGTAATAGAATAAAACTCAAAAGAATGTTATTTTGCTAAACGTCACTGAACATGAGTCTTCTTAAGAGATGACTTATGAATAAAACAGAATTACTATTTTTCTAGTGATACTTGTATTGCTGGTCTTTTGCAATTGGTGCTAAAGACACCCAGTTCTGTAGAGGAAAACCTGTGTCCTAGAATGTGCTCTCAGGATTTGTCTGCTAATTCAGCCAAGTTTCCTTTTAATCGTAACTGATCTTATCTAAGAAAGGATTAAGCCCTTTTTATATGGAATGTAACAAGAAAGTATTGTGAACCCAGCATGTGGTTTGAGTCTCTGCTTAAGAAATCCAGGATTGTGCTTTTTTATTAATAGTAATAGTAATTTTATAACTCTGTGTTAAAATGTAAAACTTGTCATTCATATTTTTCTTTCAGAGCTGGTGTCTGGCTGCTGCCAAGAGGTTAACAAGCAGTTCACTGAAGAGCTTCCAGGTTTCAAATTGCAGAGCAGAGCAAAGTCACCTCTATTAGATCTGCAAAATCCCAGTAATGCAAAATTTATCCAATTTAGTACATTAAATAACATTTGAATATAGTAGCAACTTAAATGAATTTTAACAGTAAAACATTTGAATATAGTAGCAACTTAAATGAATTTTAACAGTAAGCTGTATTACGTTCTTGTTTTCATATCTGTGATGACCTTAAAATTCCATTCAGTGACTTCTTTGCACCAATCAGTCTACTGACTTTTTACCTAATCAGTTAGAATTATTTTATTCTTATGTTGTGTTAACTAGCTGATGTTGAAGTATTATGGAATTTTTCTTTTTGGCATAGTTACTGTTAATGCACATGAAACACCTAGAAACAAGGAGGAAAAATAGTCAATTGTGTATTTCTTTGAAAATGACAAAAATGGAAACATTTTAAACAATTATGAAGAAAGAGTATCAGAACAAGTCACACTTACAAAAGGCAGTTAAGTTCCTATCTGACAGTTTCTTTCTCTCTTTGCTTTTTGTAGGGACTCAGTAGCTCAAATAACTTTCTAAGACAAACAAAATGTTACCTTTTGGTAACGCTGTCCATAGGACTTTAAGTTTATTTTACTCTTTGAAAGCAGTATCAGGTCCCAGTGTAAGGACATGAGAAGCCTGGGTGCAACTGGACAGATGTCACATAGGCAGGTCTGCGACATAAGCAGATGTGCTTTGCAGACCTAACCTAGAACATTTTAGTTTGCTTCAACAGCTAAACCTCAGCTTGGGACCAGTAGTTGATGCTGCCTTACATGAGCGCTGTAATTGACCTGGTGCTCTGTCTTTTAAAGTCCCAAAGTAAGGAGGTTAGTTAATTCAAAGCAACCTAAGTTCCTACAAATAATTTTTTTTCTTCTGCATGCCCTCAAGTTGACTAGGAACAATTAATGTAAACTGTTAAGTCTTACAGCATCCTTCAGAAGAATTTGGTATCTTGGATCTTAGTCTAAATTTTTTTTCAGTGTGTTAAACTAATGTAGCTTTGAAGATAATAAATGTAGGGAAAAATACTACATTCTATTAAGATTTAAAGTATATTGGGGTTTTGGTGTTTTTTCTTTGGAAGCTGTAACTTACAAAAAGAGTGGCTATTTTTCACAGCATTCATTTATACTACAAGGAATCGAAATCTCTTAGGGAAGCAATCTGTCTTCTTGCATTCAAAATGTGACACTAATCTTTGATATATTTTGTTATTTTGGGCAGAACAAATTATAAAAAATGCACATGAATTCTCTTTTGTGTTTTCAGCTGATAATGGTCCAGTAGCAGCATCTCAGCCCAACCCTGTGGGTGTGTCCAGTTCTTCTGAACCTGTGTCTGCACAGAAAATTGTTATTCCAGCATCCTCTCATCATTTTTGCTTTTCAATAGACCTGAGAAGTATACGTGGTCTGGAAGTTGGTTTTCCAATAAATTGCATTCTAAGGTACAATTTATTCTTGGTAATAAAAGTATCTTTCTTTTCAATACAAAGCCTTCATAATCTGAATGATTTCTAGTGGTATGCTTCTTGATGCCTTTTATGTAGCTGATTTTCAGTAACAAAATACTTCAGAATGTTCCTCTGGCTCATCACTAAACTAAGCATTAAATATGGTGTGAAACTTTACCTTTCACTGTAATTTGTATTAAATCTCACTTGAATGTCTGAGCTCTGAAGATAAGGAACATCATTCAGTCTTTAAAGGAAAAGGAAAACTACTTGTCTCACTACTTTCTGGCTACATTGCCAGCTGATCAAAGAAGTGATTTGTAGTGTTTTAGTAAGAGACAGATCACTGGTTTATGTGTAATGGTGAATCTAAAGGAAGCACATTCTAGTTTTAGTGTGAACAATCAGTGTAGTAAATGCATTATCATTCTGAGAGGCTCATAGATAGAGGATGATTTTGATGGATGACTTTTAAAAAAAATAAAATTTATACTCATGGGATATTAGTTACTGATGGTATATTTTCACCACTTGCCTTCTAGTTTCCATTAGGGTCCTTGTGGCACGCATGATTTTTAAATAGTGATTCAGTGTGAGAGCATTGAATATTTCTGGCTAGGGAGATACCTCTGCGTTTGCTTTGCCTGTTTGCTGACAGTTTAAATGATCACTAGGAAGTGTAGTTGTAGTGTTGATTCTTGGAGTTAGTTTTGTTTTAAGTACAGTAAAAGATGGGGTTGGGGTGTAGGGGTGGAATATTTCAAAATACAGCTAATATAGAATGCATCATCAATGCCTTTCTGGAGGCTACATTATTAAATAGTGTGTGGAAAGCAGCAGTCATACAATTGATGTGATTTTGTCACTTAAAGGCTTTTTCACATAACACTCCAAAAATTTAATTTTTTTCAGAATAGTGACAACAAATAGGTTTTGCTGTTTCATGCACTTGAATTTTTACAGTCAGTGATAAATATGGCAAGAAACTGAAGAGGAGAAACATCCAAAAACATAAATGTTAAGAAAAGTTGTAGGGTAAAAAATTGCATATTCACTATAGATTGGAAACATTATTTTATTTCGGTCTAAACAAGCCCTTTAAACAGTTCTGCACAGAAGTTGAAATATGCAATTTCATATATAGTGGCATCATTTGATGCAGCATTTATTTTGTTAGTAACTTAACTGACAGCTGGCATCAATTTGAAGAAAGTGAAGTTTAAGAAGTTCATGGCCTCCCCTTTGTTATAGTTTATCATACACTGAATTATGCTAGTAGAGTAGTTTCAGGTCACATTTTAAGTCTCATTGGTAAAATGATTTGACTTTCCTATTAGTCAGCTAATGTGTGGGAATTAAAAGTTCATGAAATTTTCAAATGGTTCTGACATTATGTATACGTATACTTAGTTACCAGTTTTTGCGTGTTAGACCAGTCTTCACTGTAAATATAGTTGTAAATGTTCTCAAGCAGCAATCTACATGTGAATATTATTTTTCTTTCTTCTAGTTCTCTACTCACTCTTTTATAATAATTCCGGAATTTTAATAAAATATAAATTCATCTGGTTGGGAACATACAGATAATTAAAGCTTTTTTGTCAAAATGACAGCAAATATAAAGAAGCTGGATTAGTCCTGAAGTAAATGAAAACACAAATACCTGAGAACTAAATTCTGTTGTAATATGTACTAGTACAAATCTTCCAAACTTTAGTACAGTGTCATGCTTCAGTAGATGATGTCTAAACTGGTTTTCTTGTTGCAGAAGATATAATAAAAATTATAATTATTATTTTATTATTTTGGTTATTGTTTTTATTAGGTACTCGTATCCATTTTTTGGCAGTGCAGCACCTATTATGACAAGCCCACCTGTAGAAATCAGAAAGAACATGGAAGTCTTTCTTCCAAAGTCATATTGTGCATTTGACTTTGCAACTATACCTCATCAGCTTCAAGATACATTCTTCAGGTGGTAACTTGCAATTTTGTATCTTAATTACACTTTTATAATTTTTGTTTTAAATGCAGTTGCAAGTTCAAGTATTTTACTTAAGATCATCAGTTTAAGAATTTAATAAAGAATTCAAGTGCTAATGCCAATGAATATTTAATACCCTGCACTTCCAGTTTCTCTGTTAATTACATTTAAAGTGAGAAACTCTAGAACTCTTGATTTCATCTCTACGTACCTATGCAGGGATTGTTCCTTACAGAAACAAGTGCCATTCCTGTAAATTGTTACAGTAAAGTAACAAAGTACTACTTCAAATAAAATACATCCTTTTTTATTTTTCAATACACAGTTTTTAATGCCTTGTGTATTAAAATATGATGTCTTTGAAAATACAGCAGGTACCTGGAAAGCTGAACACAGTGTTGAGGGCTGTGAAACAGTTTTCCAAGGAGTTCTACCAGCTTTCAACAAATGATTAAAATGTGGAAAAAAAAAATCACCAAAATAGCAATATTTTGAAAGGAAAGTGGAGGGAGATGTATTTTGAGTGACGGTGGCTAAAATTAATTTATAAGTATTTATAAATGAAGATGATAGAGTTCTACTAATGTTATTCAGTCAGTTGCTTTCAGTGTAACATTGTTATTCCCTCATAATTGGAGAAAGGACCAGTAATCTGACCAAACCAAGTGATGGTGAAGATACAAGGTTACTCAGTCTGGTTCCTCTAAGTGAAAAGCAGTAAACTCATCTCATTGTTTGACAATTGTATCACTTGTTTGGGGAGTTACTTTTAGAGAATGAATAAGAATGCTTCCTCTTTTGTTTTGATGCCTGACACAGAGATCGCTTGTTTGTTTCAGATTGCCTCTGCTGGTTGAATTGTGGCACAAGGATAAAACAGCCAAAGATTTACTTCTAGGGGTGGCAAGACTTCAGCTTTCAAACGTGTTGACTTCGGAAAAAACACGCTTCTTGGGTGGGAATGGTGAACAATGCTGGCGTCAGACTTGTAATGAAACAGTCAGTGTCACAGCAGCACATGGGTAAAGCTATTTAAAAAGATATTTAACTCTCTAGCAAATTCTGAAGAATTGTTTGTTTAGTATTTACCTGAAAAAGGACAAACTCTTCCTGCTTAGCTTTTTGATTAGGCAAACAGTCTGCAGAGTACTGCAATATAGAGGGGGGGAAAGGCATCCAAGAGATTAAAAGTTAAATTGCCACGGTCATATTGTGCAATGCCCACACCACTACCGAAGTCATTTTTATAAGTCTTTATTTAATCAAGATCCTGGGTAAAATTCACAGACCAATTAAAGAGATAAGTAATTGGAAGAAATGTTACTGAGGTAATTCTGAGTAAGTTAATTACAGATATTCCAGAAAACAGTTAACATTCTTTGTTCATAGTATGCTTTTAATGCAGCTGACTTCGGTGAAGTTAGGAGGAGAGGTACATCCATAGAATGGAGAGGTTTCCTGTTTCAGGATTATTCCTTGTGATAATAGCAGAGGTTTGGGCTTCTGTGCATCAGAAGGAGCAGTATTAGTTAATGTTCTGTCTGAAGATAAATGTTCATTTACATAGAGCAGTGATGGGGTCTTTATGTATACGAAGAACCCGTGTTCTTGGTGAAGATGTGTTGTGCTCACAATCAGTATCTAGACCCTTATCTTTTTCTGTGTGATGGTGGAACTTGATTATGCCCTTAGGAATAAATTTAATTGCTATTAACACTGGAGTCAGGTTTAAACCTCTAATACAACAGTTAAATAAAGCATGCTATATTTGACTCACAGGAAATCTCAGGTTGCTGATTGATATCACCCCTCCTCCCACACTGATAGAAAATTGACTGGCTTTGTTTAAAGTTTTTTGTGTCAAAGCCAGCATGGCCTGACTCTGTGGAGAGTTTCTTTAAGATCTCACTGTACGTTAAGGTTCATACTTTCACTTACAGTTTGTTAAAATGAAAACTGGTTTTCCGCAAAACATAACAACCACTAGATGGCATTCTCAAAATGTAATCGGGTCTTCATTTTGCTGTGCTGATCCCTTCCTATCCTTGTAGTGTTGATGAAACCTTCTTTTTACACTGGTGTGTTAAACGCACTTACTCAGATTCTGAAGTCCATTAACATGAATTTGTTTTCTTTTTTAGTCAGTCACTGATAGAAAGTTGTAGGAATTTAATGCAGTAATTAATTTTAATGTTGTGTGAAATACAAATGTTTGTTGCTTTTTTTCCCAAATTAGTGTGTTGAAATATCTGCTATCTAAGCAGTTTTTCACTGTACAAGAGCAGGTAGGTATTTAACACATAAGTGGATTTAAAGTTGCCAGTTCTCTGTGCTGAAGCTTCCAGAAATATGGTTTTTGGCAATCCAAGGATGGTTTACCCCATATGATGTGCTGAGCAATTTATATGTGGATAACTAGAAAGTTACTGTTAACACCTAAAAAAACAAGATTAACGATTTTGAACAAGTATCTTAAAATGAAGCCAGCAGCAATACCTGACAGTTATACCATTAGAAAGATTTAAGGTTGTAGGTACAATTTTGGATAATTTCCTTGGTGCAGGGATATTTGGATTATACTAATCTGTTAGTTAAATAGATTCCCAATGAATTCCCAAATTATCTGTTAAAGTCAGAAAGCTTATTGCATAAACTAATCCCTAACTTAACAATATACATAGGAGAGCATGTTTGGCTCTCATGTAGACAACTATTCAGAGATTTTGAGCTTGCATGGAAATTTTAGGACTTCAGCTTTGCTGGTTTGTGTGTTGGTTTACAATTACTTTCTGTATTTTGAGACAGTTTTCATTAAAATAACATTCTAATTATTTGTAGGTCAGGCAACAGAATAGCAGAGCTTTCATATGCCACCACTTTGGAAGACTACGGGCTTGTGAAGGTGCAAGAAGTTATGGTGTCAGATTCTTCTCAAGTAAATTTTACATAAATCTTATCTTTTTGCCTTGAACATTTCTTTGAAAAGTTGAGTTTCCAGTGAAAAATCCACTCTTATTTTATCAGGGTGTAGTTGCTGGGCAACAACAGCATATTCCTCACACTCAGCCTCACTGTACTCCAGAAGACCATCCAGAACCTCGAGAAACTCTTGAATACAAAGCAGCACTGGAGTTAGAAATGTGGAAGGAAATGCAAGAGGACCTTTTTGAAAATCAGGTTTTTACTCTTTCTTTACCTACTCTTTATTACCTAAATAACATGATTGCCAGAGAATTTTTAGCAGAATTGATGAGGGGAACATTACTTCTATTTTTCTTTGCCACTGTTTCAAATAAGAACTAAATTTTACTCATACAGAATATTAAAACTTCAGAGGTACACTAATCTATCCAGTAATTCCATATTCTTAAGGAAGAAGGTTAATTATTTTAAGCGCCTGAAGAAAGTGCCAGATATTGAACTGCAGAATACCCCCTTCAAAATTTTCAATTACTTTTTATGAAGTATAGTAGATACTCAAGATTCATATTACAGATGTTAAATATTGACGCTGTATTTCTTTAGTCTCACTCAAAAATCCATTGCTATGTTTCTACTCCTGAACTCATTCTAAGTATTCTTAATCACATACTTCTTTTTAAAAGATACTGAGGACCTGGTGTCCATTTGTTAGGGTATTTTTCTCAAACTTGTGTTTACTTTGCATTTTGTACTTTAGTGTAAGAAGTAACTTTCACTATCAGGATATATACTGAGTCATAAGTTAGTGTACAAAATTGTTTTGCTCAAGACTTACATCTGGTAGTACTCTAAAGCTGCACTTCAACAATTTTGATCTGGTTTTCTGGTTTGGGGGTTTTGTTTCTCTCTTCTGTCTTTAAAAGCTTAAAAAGAAGGAAATGGTCCATATGCAAGCACTTGCAGAAGAATGGAAGAAAAGAGATAGAGAGAGAGAGGCACTAGTGAAGAAAAAGGTAAGGAAACTTGTCCTTATATGAGGTGAAAGTCTTACTATAAATCTATCACTATAAGCTCAACAAGGTAAACATATAACAAAGGATCCATGATTAGCCTTTGCACCTACTGATATGCATGCATCTAGTCTGCAACAGTGCAAAACTATTAAAAGTAGTCCTTAATCATAGAATACTTGTTAGAAATCCTTAGGTTAGCTTGCTTTATATGGGTGCTTTTTAACCTTAATTGCCTTTCACATGCATGGTCAAAAAGCACTTGTACAGCCTGGCTGTGCATGGTGACCTATTAACCTTTACTGAGTTAGAAAGAAGGACTCTCCATTGTAAATTCTTAATTAAGAGCTGGAGATTGGTTTTATATGTAAGCTTCCAAATAAAAATTGTCATTATTTTATACTTTTTTTTTTTTTGTTTGGCTAGGTAGCGGAGTATAATGCTTTTGAAGAAAAACTTCAGAAAACCCTGAGAGATCTAGATAAGCGAGAACGACAGCTTTTTAGTGCTGAATCAGAGGTAAAAACTGCTCGGTTATATTAAGCAATGCAATTGCATTAGCTATTTCTTTAAGGTTTGAGTTTTTACTTCATGACAATTGTGAGCTGTGTATAGGATCTGAAATAGCCACATTTGCACAGATGAATAGAGAAACTAGTAATTTAGTCCATATTTTGTTACAACTGCACTTTTTTACCGAAATAGAAATTCACTGAACTCTTAAATGGTTGCTTGAATTACAAAACTGTAAATTGTCTATTCTTGACAGAATTAATGTCATGCAGACATTTATGTAACATTAACATATCTGATTTTAAGTTTAGTACTGTCAGGTGAATACTGTACATATGCACAGCAGTACCTCACTTCAAAAGGTAATTGCTAGATTAACTGTTGAAATAGAAGCAGTTGACAGGAAGATCTGGGAGAAACTGTCCAGGTTTTGTTATCCGACAATTTCAGAGTTCCT
>NW_016690198.1:6381954-6484945 GCF_001604755.1 Lepidothrix coronata | reverse complement strand
CTCACCTAAAAAATCCACTGCGCAGGCTCGAAGGGTAAAGACCTTTCCCAAATCTTCGCTCGCGAAGACTGGCCATACTACTACTGGGATGGAGGAGAGAATTATCTTATTATTGCAGTCTTCTATTCTAAGAGCAGTACTTTATAAACTGAGAACATTTAGACTGCATTCTCTTGTCCTATAAGCTGATTTCTGCTCTGACAACAAAGCTAGTCTGGCTATTTTTCTTGATTGTTAAAGTATATTGTAAAAGTTAGTACTTTTTTTTTCAGCTGCTACATTATTAGACACTTAATTTGTTGTTAAGTAGACTAAATCTAATGCCTAAGTGTTTTTTAGAGTACTTAGTTTATGGGGATTAATTACATGCTTTGGTGTTTTTCATATCTGATTTGTGACAGTGATAATGCCATATTAGCTTTCACTGTTTGAAGACTGTGTCAGAAAAAGGTATGTTTTTTTATTAAGAAGAGTTGTGCTAGATTCTTGTGGGTTTTTAGGTTCATATTAAACATTGATAATAACTTCTTTTTTTGTCAGCATATGTAAACCATAGTACAGTGAACTTTATAAAAATACAGCTAGTACAAAAATGCTGCTAACCTAGAAGATGCTAATCTAACTATTCTACTTGAAGTCATTAAATTGAGATGAGCAGTTTCAAACTGCAGACTGCAGTCCTCTTCAAAGTGATAAGTGAATCACTTCTGCATTGTATATGTGGTGTTGGCAGCTACCAGTCCAGACAAGACAGCCAATAGTTCTTCATGCTCAAGCAACCAAATGCCATCAGCTAGTATTCTTCATTCAAATTTCATTCTTTTGGCTCCCACTGACTCTTTTTTAGCTTCTACAGGCTCTTTTTTTAAAAAAAATCACAATCACTTTATTTTTCCTATTTGGAACAGACATACAGTCATTAGACAAAAGATCATTTAGCTCAACATTATATTGCCACAATGGTTGGCTCTAGAGGGCAAGAAATTGGACAGTGAGAATGCAATTTTGGTATATCCAGCAGTGCCATCAAGGGTTATATGAACTCTCAGCCAGAGTCAGCATTTCATATTAACTAGCCATCAATGAAAATATTCTTCATGAACTCATCTTATTCTTTCTAAAAAGTATTTAGTATTGCAACATCCTGTTGCAGTGAGTTCTAAAATTTCATTATGTGTTCACATTTTTTGTTCATTTTTATGTTCATTTTAAGCTCATTACTTAATAATTATGAAGAATCCTGTAGTGTCTGTGTGACATACTATTCCTGATTGTATAGGTGGCTGTCATACTGTCTCTCTTCCAAACACAAGCCCCACTATGTTTTGTCCTGTTCTGTATGAAGGCCATTCTTTCTGTATGATGCTGGCTGTCTTTCTCTGTGCTGTTCCTGCTATGCTTCAATATGTGGTGGTTGTTACCACATGTTCTGCATATGACAGGCTTTTTCTTTTGCTCTGTTGAGGATGGGGTTTTGTTTACTTGCTTTGGAGTTTCAGTCTAGGATCCCTCTCTTTGTGATGTGCAGGAAGTTGCTGTTGTTACCAAACAGGTCTCTTTTTTAAACCTTTTTGGGTGGTGTGTTTTGTTTTTTTTTTATGTGTGTGGGGGGGGCTGTGTTGATTGTTTGCTTTTTAGCAAGAAATGTTCTGAAATGAATTTTATTTTATCATTCTAAACAATGTACTTTAACTAATTTCATACCTTTTAAAAGTATTTGTTGATATACTATTTTCACACTTAGACATTTAGAGAACTCTACAATTGAACTTGTTTGGAAGTAAGCCCCTGTATGTGCAAGAGAAGATCTTTGAAGTATCCACCTTGAAGTACATCACTCTTACTTCCTGAATAAAGAAGTCATGCTTCATTTGTATGATTTGTGTGGTTTCCTAACAGTCCACAACCTGACGTCTCACAGGAAATTCTATTTTTGAAAGTGTTTCCAGAACCAAACAAGAAATTAAACATTTTTGTAGAAATTCTAGGGAGACCTGGCATTTTTCATAGCAAAAGAAATTAGTTGCTGTCTTTGTCATCACCATCAAATCTGTATGTCTGCTTTAAAAAGAAATAGGTAAAAATGGAAAGGTAATAAACAGCAGTACCTTTTGGTACAGCTTGGTTCAGTTGGCTGTTGCGGTTACATGTGAAAAAAAACCTGCAGTGTTTTTGTGTAGCTCCCCATGAAGCATCTTTCCTTTCTTTTGTCCATTCAGTAACAATAATAAATGGAAAAAACAGAATTTTGGAAGAAAAAGAGATATGACCCAGTTAGGAGATCCAAAGAATTAAAATATTGATATACTTCTAGAACAAGTTGTAGGCTTTGAAACAGAAATGAATTCTCTAAAGCATTTTCACCTAGTATTCTAAACTGCTGGATGCAATTCATGGAAACACTTATATTATCTAGTTGGACATAATACAAGAACAGCATGTGGGATGTTATTCTGTGATGGAATACATCAGTTCTGTAAGGTGCATAAGGTATTTATAGTTGAATAATAATTAAAAGAAGAACAACGTAAGCTACACTTAAAAAACAGATTACAAAAAATTCTTAATATTTTTAGTATGGTATAGTAAAAAATGCTGTTAAATATTTCACTTGCTTACTTTCTATGTGGCAAGTAACTGTGTTGGCATCATTTTTCAAATTACCTATTGTAAGTTGAAAAGCAACGCGCTCTCTTTATAAAAATCTTCTTGAAACTGTGGAAGTACACTGTGAGGGTAGAGGTACTCAGTATAAAGTCTTTAGTCACTGAAGCATTTCTACTTCAGCCTTTCTTCTAAATCATTTGATTGTACAAAGTATTAGTTGTTTCTTTTTGCAGACACTCCTAAAAAAGTTATGA
Source organism: Lepidothrix coronata (assembly GCF_001604755.1). Taxonomy (NCBI): domain Eukaryota; kingdom Metazoa; phylum Chordata; class Aves; order Passeriformes; family Pipridae; genus Lepidothrix; species Lepidothrix coronata. The sequence goes on along the minus strand of NW_016690198.1, from coordinate 6,482,084 downwards.
TGGTAAAACTGCGTAAGTAATAAAACTTCATATAGTAGATAACACTGACTTTTTTTTTTTAAATGTGTGTAAATCTTAGTAGTTTTGCTTTCTGTATTTCTTCTGCAAGTTGTTTTAGAAATGTGAACGAAAATGTGTATAAATCTCAATCTTCTGTATATGAGGACAGACTTGTTTGGGTTTTTTTTCCAGTACTGAGTAAAGATCCTCTTTAAAATTCTTCCTATTAAAACATTGCTGTGTGCCATCATCAAGAAATCATTAATTATGAATGTGTAGCATTCAGTGTCTGTTTTATATCAGATAATTGACAGTAGAGATGTTTGTTCCAGGGACTAAGAAGTAACTTAAGTTCTGTCATCCAATTATTTGTCTGTGAATAGGGTTTTCTGCTAACTTGCATGTTGTTATCTTTAATGTAGCTTTATGAAGCAGAAAATAAGCATAAAATTTTGGAGAAGGAGTTTCAGCAATACAAAGAACAGCAAAGTAGCAAACCAGAAATCCAGCTACAATCGGAAATAAATCTTCTCACTTTAGAAAAGGTATGTTGGAATTTTCTAGTACTTAAAAACTGTCGGAATGGTCCGTTCAGTGATAAGGGGGATGCAGAATAATACTGTGTGATAAACTGGTTAATTTGTCCGTTTTGTTTTACTTTTTTCAGTTATTTCTTTGGATTTTAAATATTCAGGTACAAGTAAGGCCAACAGTGGGCATTTATTTCTGTAGAGGAAGCAGTAATGTTAGAGGCTAAGACAGGGAAAAAAGCCTAACCTTTACATTTAAATAATGATTTATGCTGGGGACTCTGAACATTCTGTTTATAAAAGAATAAGGAAAAATGAGCATTTTCTTCTGAAGATTAATTTAGACTGGTATTCCATTATGTGCATTTTTGTAATTAAGTGTTTCTGGAAAGAGATTGTGTTACTTATCAGTGAAATGGAATCACCATCATAAGTTGATTTCTTAAAAACCATACTTGCCTTCAGTAGAGGATAGTTTGATTAAAACCACAGATATGGGCATTTACGCTCAGAGTTTTTGTGCGGTTTGACTCAAATTGTTGACCAAATAAGATGAGAAAAAATTAGGCTAGGCTTCTTGTCGCAAATTGCACTGAGTTATATGGCCAGTCTGCATGTTGCTGTATTCTTGAATAACTTCTAATAATGCAAGCAAATTATTCAAAATATATTTTGTCTCTACAGACAGTTTAAACTCTTACTTTTAAATATTTTTAAGTTTCCTGTTTTTGTTAGCTGAGTTAAAAAAAATCTGTGCTTTAAGATCTTCACAAATTAAATGGAAATAATTTTTGTCAAATTAAAGGATTGTCGGGCCTATGTCACTTTTTGGGATGTTAATTAAAAATCTTTCATTTTTTCACGTTATGTTCTGTGTGCTTCATAACTTTTTTCATTTGCCTTTTAATACTAAATTTTTTTTGCACACAGAATAGAATGCAATTAATTTTTTTTGTGTGCAACACTTTTTAAAGATTTAGGTAGTAAGATCAAAGGTTCACACTAGATACATAGATTTTAAAGAATGGTTTGAACAGATGTGTAATTCAGAGAAAAAATGTAGGACCTATCTTCCATCAGCAGTAAAGAAAAAATCCACACACCTTTTAAGGGTGAGATTTATTCTGTTAAATTAATGTTTATAATCTTACTTCGAATAAAAAAGGGATGAGGGGATGGCTAATTTGAGAATCTTAAATTTAAAGGTTACATCAGCAGATTTAGTGCTAAAAGTAATCTTTCTTTTTTTTGTATAGACGGCCATCCAATAAAAATAAGGTTATATTTTAAACAAGAAAATGTTCGTGTGCCATAATATTTATGTTATATTGTATAACAGCTTTAGATGATGTTGTATATTACACTACATAAACACTTTTCTTAAACCAGACCCTTTGTATATATACATCTTTCAGTGATTGTTACTGCTGTTATTGCTTCAGCTGATATGATTTTAATTGCTTTCAGGTTGAACTTGAAAGAAAGTTAGAGTCAGCTACCAAGTCAAAGCTCCACTACAAACAGCAATGGACAAGGGCTTTGAAAGAACTTGCAAGGTTAAAACAGGTATGCAGATTTTCTTTGGTCATATGAGACAACCAAGTTAATGTGATGTTGGAAGCTACTAGGATTACTGCTAACTGCTGGCAGTTTTCGTTTTATTAGTGTTTGCCTTCGCAAAGTAAAGCTCTGAGCCATGCATGAACAGCAAAAGTGGTTTATGTTTGACATTGAACAACTCAGGAAAGACCAAGGCTCACACCTGCAAAGAAAGTTGACATAGTTAAAAGCAGGTGTGTAAAAAAAAAAAAAAAAAAAAGTTTAATTTAGTTCCAAATAATACTGAATCAGCAGCTCCAGAGAAGATATTTTGCTACTATCCCAACCAACTTGGTCAATTACAGTCCTAACTGTTCTATATTTTAATTGTATAATGAATGAAGCGTAAAGACAAGAAAGAAATCTTCACTTTTAGAAACAAGGGTTTAAGATTTGATGAATACTGTAAAATGAAGTAAATTTAGAGGAAATTTAAGTTGGGAGTGAAATTTTCTTCAGTATTTGGAATTCCTAATCTCATACTAACATAGCATACTATTTTACTGCTATGTTTTAACAGAGTTCGTGTGTGTCTGTGTGTCTATATAATCACACACAAAAGACTTGAAGTCACTTCATTCAAACTTGCATTAGTAACAGCTTCATCCTTGCTGAATCCATATTGTATCTCCATGTTGTTTTTTGTCATCAACTGTCTTTCTTGAATTAAACAATATACTAAAGAATGCCAAGAATTTCCATTGGCCTTGACAAACAAATTAGAAAATAATTAATCTCAGTTGCTGAACAAACCTTGGCATGGACATAAAGCTTCAGAATTCAAGTTTTGTAAAAAGTTTTTATTACCTGTATTCACACCTAATTCTGGGTGATGAGGATCAGTGTTGAGTTTTTTAAGGATTATAGTACCTACTTCATTCCTACTGGTAGAATATTCAGGTTTTGGAGACTAAGAGGTCAATCCCATGCTCTCCTAATTTATTATTTCTTGTATTTAATTTGTATTTCTCTTTGAAGAGAGCAAATATAGACTGTAATCACTGGTATTAAGTAAAAACTCATCTTTATTTGCCATCTTCAAATTGCTCCCTTTTTGCCCAGTGATAAAAGGAGTTACAAATTTTTATCTCTGATTTCTGAAACATTTATGATTTGAGAAGATGATAGGAGGAAGAATATAAGTCTTATGTCTCTGATTAAGATTTCTTCAGCAGTCATGAAATGTCCAGGCTATTTTTTTCTTATCATGTTTTAAAATTCCTGTAGAATAGAAGAGAAGATTGTTGCTTGCCACATTAACACCAGTGTGTATCCCTATCAGGTTCTTATAACAAATTTCATCACCATAGGCCTGATGATCTGAATTTATTAGCATATGTTGATGGTTTCAACTGACTCTCTTGCTGAAAGTCTGAACCATAACATAAGTTGGCAGGTACAGTGAATTATGCTACCTAAAACTTTTCTGCAACAGAACAAACCCTTTCAAGGTAGTTTCTTGTGGTTTCTATACTCCTGTGCTTCATCTTATGCTTGGTCTATTGATAAAGAATTTAAGTGACTTTAAAGAGCCAAATAAAAGTTGAAGCACATCTGATCAAAAACCATTTACCATGTTTTAAATATAAATTTGGAAACTCTTGCTTAAGGAATTCTAGATTTGCTTTAGTTCCAATGAATTTTGCAATTGTGCATAATTTGACCAATTTCTTGTTTAAATTGGATTAGTACCATGTTAATTTTGCATTGCCTCTGGTGAATAGCCACAGGGTTGTAATCTGTGCCAGTAATTTGTCACACCAAAGCTCTCTAGAGAACTATACAAAACATTTGTGTAGTGAGGATTAGACGCTGAAAGCCATATCTTAGATTGTTAATAAATGTTAATGACAAAACCCAGCTGGTAAGTCTTGGAAATGAGATCTAATGCTTTGTGCCCATTGCCAAAAAAATGTTTAAACAGAGATTTCCATTACTCAAAGGTGACCTGGTGCAGTCAATTTGTGAATTAAAGAAGCATAATCTACAGGCTAAGCATTTAGTAAAATGCTCTTCTGATTTGCAACCATAAAAGTCAATGTTTCCTTAATTAAAAAGTTTTCTTTTACTTTGGAACTAGTTCTTAGCACACATCTGGGATAGTTTTATATTTTACAGAATGTGAGATATGCAGCACATAACTTAAAAAATATGGGACTGTTAATAGAATATGATCTAAACTTCTCCATTTGTAGGATTTTGAATGATAAACACAGTGCCAGTGTTATTGAAGTACGTGAAGGCAGATATATATATATTCTACTTACCTGTGCTAAAAAAAATACAGAAGTCAGTTGAATTTTAACACAGTTTGTAATGCTGAGTGACAATAGACTTCACCCAGTTTACTTTTCTTCCCTCTTTGTTATTTAGGGCAAGTCTTCATTTCTTATACCCTGTTCAACTTTAGGGAGACAAAAATGTCAACAATCAGTTACACATCTGTACACCCAGGTAGATTGTTTCTGGAGGTTTCAAAAACTGTCCTTTGAGGCTTGCCTACTGGGCAATCTCAATACTACACAAATAAGACTTCCATGTTTTTTTAATGGATGTTAGCATTATTTCTGAGAGGAATCAAACTATATACAGAAAATTGCATACATGTTTATAGAGATCTTGGATGCTAAAGTCAGTACTTGTCTGAGTGTAAGAAAAATTGTATCAAAACAAAAATAAAAACTGGCAGAAATATCACTTTTAGCGGTTGATAATCTCAGTCATATTTAATCTAAATAGCCAAAATCTCGAAATGTACATGCATTCAGTGTTCCATGAGAAATATTTTTGTAAGTCTTCTAATGTGTTTGTGCCCTACAGAGCTGTTAGAATCAGCACTGATGCATTTGTTTAGTACAGCACAGAACATATTGGCTGCCTGACAATTCACTCTGTCTTGTCTGGTATCTTACTTATGCATTCAGTAATTAATTTGATTAATTTGTAAGTAATTTAGCCAAGGACAGGATGTAAATCTTTGTTTAAAAAAAATAATTCACATAAAAAAAAAAGAGAAGAAAAGAAAAAAAAAACACAACACACCATTTGGAAATCCAAATCTTGGTTAAAAACTGTGTCTTGAAACCATCCAGGCCCTCCTACTGACTTGTCAGCTCTGGGTTATTTTCAGAAAACTTTACTTGAGTTCTTTAGCTTCAATCGTAAGTTTTTCCCACAGACTTGCATGGTATGTATGAGTGGGAGAGTGAATAGTGGCTGCTATTTAGCCATTGTTTAGTCTAGTGTATGTATGTTTACATCTCCCTTTTGGATTTATAGGCAGCTATGGCAAAATAAAGATTGTGCTTCCTTGATTGAAGAGCCTCTTAACGAAAGCACCTGGTGGCATACAGGGATTCTTTTATGATCTGATTATAATTGAAATTTTGAGGGTTTTTTATTGTTGATTATTTTTTATTTAATGCTGATATGTCTGTAGTATCGTAAGTTTCAAAACATGATGAAGGTTTCCACCATGCAAGCTTCTAAAACAGTATTCCGTATCTCAAGCACTACATTAGAGATGAAAACTAATGAAGAAAAGTAGTAAAACCTTCAAGTAAGTTATTTGATAACTCACATGCGGCTTTGTTTTGGATTTGTTTTGTTTGTGGAGATGTATAAGGAGGACAGCAAACATAAAATTAATAAGCGAAAGGAATATTGGTGATAATTTTTACTGAAGGAGGCAGGGGCGGTAAAGAAAAGAGCAAAAAGAATAGAGAGATTAGCAGTGCTGAGAGTGTTGGAGAGGAAAGTAGCTGGGCCAACTAATACGTTCTGCAAAGATAATTTTCAGAGTAATGTGCACATGATACTTTCGGTTCATCTGTGGCTGCCTTACTGTGGGATAGTGGCTGATGATTATTAGGTGGCGATGCAAGTGTAAAGTATTTCCAAGTGTTCTGAGTTCCTGCTGAGTTTATCTTCTATTCACAAAGTTGCCTTTAGTCCAGCAGCTGATGATTCCGGAGTGTTCCCTTAGGTGAAATGTAAAAACAAGAAATTCTAAATGTTTAAAATCAAAAATTCTAATACCTCTTACTGAGTTTTAAAACAGCCTGACTGCCTAGAATAAGCAGTTGGGAATAAGTCTGAAGTGTTCCTTATGATGGGATATATTATAGGAGGAAAGTTTGTCAGAAAGTCTTGACTACGAATTTTAAGCATGTATAAACTTGTGTGCACTGAGGTATACTTAAAAAATACTTCGTATTCAATTATAACTTAGTTTTCAGTATACACAGAATAAAATGAAGATGTTCCAAAGGGGTTTAGAAATGCTGGACTTAGCTTTATTTGTACTATAAATGTGCAGAAATGTTTTGTGAACATTGTTTATTCACTTTGGAAGATCTCACAATAAATTCTGCTACATTTCAAATGCTACTATGCAGTAGAGTTCTGCTTGTTCTCGGGTTTAAAAAAAGTGCTTGTTGCTCAGTGGATTGTTACGTTGTCATGGAAAAAAGTGGATTTAATACCTGAATGTCTCTGAAGTGACACCAGTTTCATCACTGAGATGAATAAAAAATCCTTCCTTTTCTCTCATTGTAACTAAAAGCAGTCTTTTTATGGTCCCTCAAGATATCATAGCAAAGTTCTATATAAATGAATTCAAAATCAGCATGGTTCCCTTCTTATCAAACAACTGTTTTAAATTCTTTGCCATCTTCTTGTATTGATGTATTATTAGGAAATGTGTTTCTTTTGCTCTGTTGTGAATGGTAGACATAGAGCAAGTTTTCTGTTATGCACTCTACAAATTGTTATGACAGACTTTTTAAAGGAGTCAAAGACTAATGTTGGGATAGACATTTGAAAATCAGAAAGTATGAAGTGTGTAATGTAAATTACGCACAGGATCCATCATAAATGAATCTGCAAAATCCTTTCTCACTTGTTTTAGTGTCTTTTTTTCCAAGTCAAGCTGTCTCAAACTGAAAGGTAGGGAAATCTTGCTTCAGAAAATGTTGATTTTTATTTTTTAATTTAATATTACTATGCTTAAATGTCACTGTTCAGGGTCACAGCATGGCATGCCTCTGAAATTCTTGACTTTCACTGACTAGAATTAATCTTGACTTTTCCCTCAATACCCCAAATATTTGTCATGTTTACATCACAATTGTATTAGTAATCAAATTAAATTTCAAATCACATTTGTCTGAAAGGAATTCCTACCCAAAATTAGCTTGGAGACAAAATATACTGATAAGTATTTTTCTCCTCTATGGAGAAAAGTAGAATTTAGCACATGCTACATTAAATCTTACTTTCTTTTACAAATTTAAGAATATTATCCTGAGCAAAGAGCATGCTCACTAGTCTCACTGGTTTTGGTTGGTTTTTTGTTTGTTGGATTTTCATAATAGACCTTTTTCCCAGAGAAAAATATCAAAAGGAACAGAACTGAACAAAGCGTTCTGCAGAAGAGACTTGCTTTTCCTTCATCTCTTTGGCTTCTGCATCATTCTCTTTTGTCCTTTTCTTGATTTAATTAAATATGATTTAAGACATTAATAAAAAAAAATTATGGTTCTGAAATGAACTCAAAGAGTGAGGGCATAAAGGTCCAAATTATTGAATGAGATCCCTTTCAATCAATATGGAAGCATTATCTTGTCTTCTTTCTGTTCTGATTGAGCTTAAGACATTGTTCTATTAACCTTAAGTGTATGTACTTCTTCTGACATATATTTCTCCTCTGAGCTTGTTTAAAATGCCTTTTTTGCTCTCAGATTGTCATTGTGAGCATGTTGCTGAACAGCAGAAACTTATGGATTGTTGAACTTTCCTGCCTCAAATAGTAACATAGCAGCTTGTCACGGAACTTTTAATCCCGCATGCTTCTTATGGCCAGTGTGCAGTTATGCCTTTCCTCTCAAGTGCAGCTGTGAGGATACTTTCAAAATCTTTGCTTTTAGATCTGAATAATATACTCCACAAACTGAAGTGCTGGATTAGAAGGCTTCTACTCAGTGTAGTCACAGCTATGTGAGGATTTGTGTATACATGAAAGTACTGCTGTCCTAGTAGCAAGTGCTAGTCTGTTTTGCCTTAGTTTCACGGTATTTAGTTTTCAAGTGATTTTTGCCTAACATACCCTCAAAAAAATTCTCATATACAATTATTGAGATGCACAAATTTGACAGACTTAGATTAATACCCCAGCTTCCCGTGGCAGTAGCCCTAGTTTGAGATGGGACAATGAGGGCATGAATGAACTGAAATGCAGAATAAGGAGTTTTCTAAAGTTAATCGTTTTCTCACCGTCTGCAAAAATATATTGGACTGAAGATAATCATATTACAAATCAGCATAGATTAAAAGGCTAGAAAAAGAGATAATGACAATTAGAAGTCCTCTGATGCATCAAAGTTAGGTTCTGGACATCACCTAAGAGGAAGATGTCAGCCTCATCTTCCACAGTAACAAGATGGATTTTGTACAGATGAGGCAGTTTGCTTGTAAATAGCATTCTTATATAACTTATTGAGTGGCCTCTAAGACTCTTCCCACTGTTAGATAATATCAACAGGAAAACTAGGATGTACTAGACAAATTAATTTCAAAACCAGCACTTGGATATGCAGGGTGTACTGCATCTACTACAGGGATATGTGTGTTAAGTTTCTTTAGACTTGGTGTATAATCAGCAGAAGTAGCTCATCCTGTAAGGACTGATAAGTAGAAATTTCCAGATTTGTTCTGTATGTACAGGGCAACCACTCCTCCCCTGAGATTAAATAGAATTTTACAAAGGAGGTTTAACATGCTCAAGATTTTAGGTCTCATGTTTGCATTAAGGGGTTTTTTTTCTGAAACAGCAGTATTTTAATTTGCTTAATTTTGAAAAGGATTTAGCTTAGTAGATCAAACTGGGGACACCAAGTATTGGGATTGATGGTCTCAAAAAGAAGTAAATATTAGCCTGTCCTCATACTTCTAGATTCTGGATAATTGAGATAATCAGATTTGCTGTCAATCTATTTACTTATTCTGTAACTGAAGTTGTACTGGTTTTATACCAACCTGTTTGAGGCTAGATCATGCTCAGCATTTTATCTTCCTACCTGCATTTAGCAAAATAAACAACTCAAAGTAAGTCCAACTATCAAAATAGTTAAAATAATTCCATTCCTCCTTGTAGCCAGTTTATTTCATTCTTCCTCATAGCCTGTTTTATACTTGAAGTCTGGGTTTACTGTCTGGATGCTGTTGCCTTATCTGTATTTGGAGACCAGAGAATACCATTGTGATATTTGCTGTGACTTCAGGAAAAAAAAAAAAAAAACAAACAAAAAAAACCAAACCCAAACAAAAACAAACACTCTCTATCTCTTCTTTCTTAATTCTTGAACAGCATTTCTGTAGCATTTTTTTGAAACGTTAATGTCTAAAATCAGAACATTCTGTGATCAAGAAGCTCCTAACATGTTTAAGTATATTGCATAAGTGATTAATTTGCACTCAATAACTTAAATTATGTGTCTAATTGGAATATACCTAGTTTTGAGTTTCAGCCAGTGCTTTTTGTTGGGTGGAAAAAACTATCAGTTTGGTCCATATGGAGGTCAGCAGTAGATGGACAAGATCTAGAAGCCCACCTTGGATATCTTTGAATGCCCTTCAGCTGCCCTCGGTCAGTTACTGAAGTACATCATGCGCCACCAGTTGCATTCAGGCTATCATGTTTAACAGACATAAGTGAATGTATTCTTGACTTATCTGCTTCCTTTTCAAACCAACTGATAATATCGCACTCTTCCACATCCAGTTTTTCCCCACTGAATAACTTTGTATCAGCCGTAAACTGTTCCAGAGTGATTTTCTCATTTACAAGTATATTGAAGAGTAGTTTCTTGTGTAGTCCGCTGTTACCTTCTTGCTCTTGTGGAAATGATCAGTTGCTATCCTTTCTCTGGTGTTCTAAACCCTGAGTAACCTGAGAGTTCTTTCTCCATGGCAGCTTTAGTTTTGTGATTTGGTGAAGGTGGTTTATTTGATGTGGTGTTTGGTTCGTTTTTTTAAGATTAGTTGCAAGAGGGACTTTTCTACAGAAGCTGGATTTGTTCTTTCTGGTAAACCCATACATCTTGTTTGTTTGGGTTTTAGTTATGGTTTGAGTGGAAGTAAGGTCTGATGGTAGTTCCTGGGTATTCCTAAAGACTCTGTTTAAAGAAAGAATAAAATGAAAAATGGGGAAATAGTTATTGCTGTGATGTCAATACCAGTTTTGGTGATGGATTAAGACTAACCTCCAGTTAGTCTTGCAACTTTTTCTTTGAATTTCATTATATTCTTGAAAATTCTTGGATAAATATCAGCTGTCTATAGTGAATTTTTAATATTTGCTATATGTGTTTGTAGATTCCTGTTCTAAAACCTATTCTACTTCAGTCTGAGACTATTATTCAAACCTGTCTGACATTAAAAAGGGTTTCTCTCACATGGCAATGTTCTTCTGTAATGAATTCTTGATGTAAAAGGAAAGACTATGGCTTTATCTTCACCAAATATTTTTAAGCTTCAATCATCGGTTCGCTGTAGACTCTTTGGGAGCATTCCTGCTTCTGGTTTTATTAGTAGTATGTAACCCTTTAACAAATTGTTCTTCAAGCTTTATGATCTGTCTCACTGTAGTTCTAACATTTAATTTGGCTGGATAATGTATTGAACTTAGTATAAAAATATTTTGTGTTTACATACATGCTATGACTTCTGGTCAAGTACTTCTCAATTGCATTGTCTGTTCACATTAACAATTAGAGTCTTTGTTTATACCAATTCCTTGTGAAATTCAGATTATCCTGTTGATTATTATTGATCATCAACAGGGAGTACTTAAACTGCTGGCAACTGAGATTCAGGAAATTGCCCTGCTAAAGTCTTCCAAATAGGTTGACTATATAAAGAATATGCTCATACCTATCAACCAAAAAATTATCTTTTTTTTATCCCCATAGGAAATATAAGACTGATTTTATTAACAATCAAATATTTCTTATGAAGGCAATGTCAGAATTATGGAAGTAGACTTGCACTTCACCATATGCTTAGATCCAGGATGTTTTTATAACCTGCTGTAATACTTCTTAACTACCTCAGGTCTTTTGTCTTATTCAGAATGTGAGACTGACTGTATTGACTTAGTGCACAAGGTCATGTGGAAAGTAGCTGGGAGGAAAACAAGTGGAGAGAGCACCATATTTCTCATTAAGACACTATTGTCATGAGGTGGCAGTGGGCTCAAACCTTACTTTTGTTACAGTGTGTGTGAAAAGCTTAAAAAATAGAGGCAAGTAAACTTTTAGAATGGATAGATTGGTTGGATTAAACCCACAAAATAAGTTATGTAAAATTTCACATAGTGCTATGCAAACATAAAAGGACATCTTGCCAGAATTTTGTTTCCAAAGCTTATTTTTTAAGCACACATTGCAATTTCAAAAAGTAGTTCTTGAAGCTTTGATACTAGGTACTATGGGGCTGATGATGGAAGTTTCCTGCAGCTATTTAGCTTTTACTTTTTAAAAAATATTTATTATTTAAAATACCATGTAGCCAAGGAGTAAATCTCAGTAGCTTGAGCAGTTCCAGAAGTGCGAGTTTTATGTTTACCAACTTAAGCCAGAGTTAGTAAAAAGGCTTGTTAATATTTTTGCTGTTTTGTTAATGGGAAGATGTCTGTGACTGTGCTTCAGCTGATCCAGCTAGGACAGGTTCACTGTGATTGTGATAGTCACTGGACTTATCTGGTGATATCTGTAATGCAATATGACATTCTGTTAACTCCTACATTTCTAATATTCCTCGAGACTTAATTGTCATAACTTCATTCCTAAACTTTTGCTCTGTCACTATAATTAGCACTTTTACATTGAATCACATGTTCAACTGAGTTATGTCTTCACCCCTTCCCATATAAGCGTGAACAAGAAAATGCAATGGCTCATCTTAAAAAGCAGCAGCAAGAGCTGGAGCACATGAGGCTGCGCTATTTGGCAGCGGAAGAAAAAGAGCTGGGGAAAACAGACCGACAGGAGCTGGAGGATATCAGAAATGAACTTAACAGGTATGAAAGTATTTGTAAGATTCCTCCATATCAGCCCATTCCCTTCTTTTTTCTTGCTGTCAGCCTAAAATTAGGGAAAGTTCAATTAAATCAAGATTATAATTGGCTGTCAGTCCAGTGAAAGAACACAGTTTAGTGTCCCTTAGGTAAAGATTACACATTTATAAAATGCAACAGTACTGCAGTATAGCAAAATCTATGTTTAAGGCCACTGTACCTGGTTTTTATGTTATGGTCATAGTTTTACAGCACCAGGCTTTTTTCTACTTTAATCTTTCAGTTCGAAGTATAACTGCTGTGTTAAGAAAAGAACAAGACATGTACTATTCTTATTTTGAATACATTCAAATTCTAGATCTATCTGATGTTGTCCTCCAAAAACTGTTTGCACTAGTTTTGTTTGTTGAACCCTTTTAATTTGAGTACAGTTTGCATAAAGTAGAAGGTTTGATAACAAGTATCGGTTACACATGGATATAGAAAAAGTTTTCTTAGACTTTAAGTATTATATTGAAATTTCTTTTACTTTGAGTTTTTTCCCCAGAGAGAGAAAAATTTGTTACATTTACAGATTTCTTTATTTTACTAAGTAGTTCAGTAGATAAACTAAAGACTTAATATGAAGATAAACAGAGCGGATTTTAATGTCTCATTGTCTGATTCTTTCTATTTTATCAACATCAGGCTAAAGCAACAAGAAGAAGAGAGAAAGCAATTGCAAGATGCTAAAGATAATTCTGCTGGTAGAGTGGATGGTCTTCATTGTAGAAAACTAAATGAGAACACGGATGATTACCTCTCTCGTCTGATAGAAGAGAGGGATACCCTGTTGAGAACAGGAGTCTATAACCATGAAGATCATATTGTAAGTGAACTTGATCGTCAAATCAGAGAAGCTATTTCAAAAAGGAACATCACTATTTAAAAGCAGACAAGAAGCTGTTAAAAAGAGCCAAAATCTGAATAGAGCGATTTCTCTAAACCTACACGACTTTGCAAAATATGTGATGTCATGCTTTGTTTTGCACACTGTAGCCAGCTCTCTTTGAAGTCAGTGTAAATATTTGCAACATGTCAAGTTAAGCACAGTTGTAAGTTTTACGGTGGCAATGACTGGTTTATAATGTTTTTTACTCATATGTATGTATATATATGTGTGTGTGTAAATATATTTATCTTGTGTACTTTCTTCTGAAATGTTTACTACCTCTTTTTGCATAACCCTGACTAGGTTTATTTGTAATATTTTTAATATTCATTCCAAGAGGTTTTTGGTCAATGTTGTCGTTATTTCTTTCAATTTTTAAAAATATCTCTTCAGCTGTACTAGGGAAAAGTGACATCAGCTGCTTTTCCTAACAAAGCTCTTAATTCTGAATTGAATTGCAGCATTGACCAAATGTAACTTTTTTTTACTAAATGACAAGGTAATCAATTTTGGATTCTCTAACTGTAGTTAGCACAGCTAAGTTCTGTAGTAAAGAAGAGACAAGATTTTGAGTGTGTATGTGTGAGGGGGAATCAAACCTTATGGAACTGAAGCTGAACCAGTTATTAACTAGCCTGATTGTACAGGCAAAATCCCTTGGTTGCCCTGGGATTTTTGCACATCGACCAGTAAGGGTGAATCCAGGGTGAACCCAGGAGAGTAAAGACCGTATTCAGAAGTGTATATGCATTCTTACATTGATCCCTAATGATGAAAATTAATTGAAGCAACAATTCAGTGAATTTATACGCTTCAAATCCTGAACACAAACATAAAAAGCTCTTGGTTTAAGTAAAGCTGTTTTTTTCAATCAAGATGTAACCACTTTGAAGTTACTTAACATGTATTTCAAAGCATGTTATCTCATTACCACTTAAATTGCAAATAAAACTGTTTGATTGTGGAAGTATGAACAGGGTGCAGAACAGAAATCCACGATTAATGTTAGTTTGCGCATAATCACAATTGAAAAAGTTTTGGTTTCCGGCCTTCATTCTATTTCTGTCATATTTGTGGGGATCTACCTGACATTAGCTTACAACGCTGTCCTTTCAGTAGGCATTTTTGTCTGTCCTGTACTCACAAGTGTTTCCATTTGAATGTCAAGTACAAAAATTGTCTTAGGATTTGTAACTTTTCAAGTGAACAAAGATACCAATGAAAAAATTATTGGTTTGGGTTTTTTACATAAAATCAGTGAAGTTTCATAGACATGGTTGAATACATTTGACCTTCCTGTTTTGTATTAATTATAAATTGTATTAATTTGTATTAATTATAAAAGTTATAATTAATACAAAATATACAAATTAATTTTGTATTAATTATAAAATGGGGGGAGGGGTGTATCTTATCTGGCTTTACCTCTAAATGCATTGGTTTTCCTCTTCTTTACCATGGATGTATCTCCTGTTTAAATAAACTATTAATTTAGACTCTTTAGAAAAGTTAAAAACAAGCTGTAAAAAAACATGGAGATCATATTAACTGAGGAATACTTGAATACTTATCAATACCAGACTTTGTAAGAAATGCTTTTGTAATACTTTGCACACTTTACTGTATTTTTCCAAGTAGTGTACTTAAAGAGATCCCTCTCCACTAGCAAAGAAAATATCACCTCCTTAAATCCCATAGAGATCCACGAAATACAATTTTACAATATTTTTTTCATCATGGCTGTGTCATATCACTGATGCATGATTATATATAATTACTGTAAATGACCCAGGAAGCTTCTATCTTGACAGAAAAACTTGTTTGTGCTGTTTTTCTTCAAATACTTGTGCACTTGTGTAGTTTCTTTTCCAAACACTGGAGGGTGCCTGAGACTTAAATATTACAAAGACAGTGTTGACTAAATTTCATAGCTGGTCATTTTTTTTGGACTGGTGTTCTATGACTTTTCAGGTGTATTATTTTATTAAATAAAATTTGATTTTTAAGTATATATTAAGGACTTTGTATTTATTTTTTAACTATGTATTTGAACGAAAAATTTTATTTACTATTTCCAATAATATGACAGTCTTTAGTGCTTGAATCCATAAAATAATGAAGCTGGTAATCAAAGTTAATTTCACCTCTGTGTCGTGTAAAAAAAAAAAAAAAAGTCATGTTGCTGTTGGTTTTAAAAAGGAAGTTGGGTGAGTTTTCTCTCTAGTAAATCAAAGTTTTGTGTAAAAATAAATCATAGAATACTTATTTTTGAAAATCATTTATAAATCTGATAATTTGAGCTGTTTGGGTCCACTTAGCCATATGAAAGATCAATGTGTAAAGCATGAGTTTTGTGATTATTAAAAAAACTTACTTAGCATAAAATTTATTTAACATTTTCATTTTGTTGTAAGGTCCTTACTCTTAGTGTTCATTGTTTGTGTTAGAATGTGGAAATGTATTAGAGTGAGGATATTCTAAGCTTGATATTTCAATTTAATTTTTCCAGCACAATTTGTCTATGTGCTTTAAACTGATGTACTCCAGAAATAAGATACATATTTGTAGTAGATATGGATCATATGAGCTCAATATTACTCTTCTTTAAAGAAAATTTTTATGTTGGGTTCCATTTGCTTTTTTATTATCTCAAAGCCATTTTAAAGGTTATAGTTATTCAGTGGAGAGACCAAATACCATTTTAAAATATCTTAAGATTTTTATCTTAATCTCTCTTCTTTGCAAAAGAAATGTCATTTGAAACAGATGCATGAGATAAGGAACTCAATTTACCCAGCATAAAAAAACTCCTGGAAATGAGACCTGTGTTTACAGGTTCAGTCCTGGTTCCATACACTGGAGAAAATGTGGCGGGAAGAGGAGCAGCAGATAGACCCTCCTGGAATTCTGGCAAACTTCTATTGATATTATTGTGCCCAGATTTCACTAGGGAAGTTGATGGAATTATTTCAATACAAGTACTCTTACCAGTATGTTTCTGTGAACCCAAATGGGAGAGTGGGGAAGTGGGGTGGCTGTTATGTGTCAATTCCACATCTAATCATTTCCAGCCTTCATCTGCCTTAGGATTTGGGCCCAGAACTCGCAGTTCACTTGGAATAAAGAAACTTTGGATTGGATGAATACAGGATATAATCAATCTTTCAGAGGAAAAGCATTAGTCCACCTGAAAGTGAGGACATTTAGAAATACTGTTGTTTTTTCCTGATAATCTTCAGACAGAGGATCCCCTCCTGAGTTGATATGTGCTAATTTTTCTGCCAGTGCTGGGGATTTGCTGTTACTAATCTTTGCTACCAAAGAATTGCCTCAAATTACTTATTACAGGTTTAAATGTAAGGCAGGAAACTCTGGATATAGTCTGTTTGTACATCTTGATATGGAGCATTAGCTGAGATTTTGAGAACTCTCAAAACAGACCTTTTTCCCTTGATAATTGTTAGGCTGTTTAACAGAAAATAGTGTCTAAATTCTGATTTGTATATTAAAGCAGTGGAATGTGTTATGGAAAAAAAAGACAAATCATTTTGAAAATAAGATGGCATTGTTTTACTTTGAATCTGAATTATTTAAGTATATAGTTACGCTGTGGATCTTTACAGTACATTGTTCTTTTGGAGTGAAGCTATAACCACTGTTTCTATAATATCTTAGCAGTGATCCGACACTTTTAACACTAATACACTTTCAACACTGCTGTTGCTTACAAGAAGCATTGTTATATCTGGCACTGAGCTTTCAAGTGTTCAATCTGTAGTTCTCCTTCACTGCAGTTTAAATGCTTCTCCCTCCATCCACCAAGATAAACCTTAATGCACAACTAAAAACAGAAGTCCTTTATCATATCTTCTAAGAGCTACTGAAGTATTTATGCCAGTTAATACATATTTACACAATTATTTATTTTGCTACTACTGTGCCTAAATGATCATGACCTGTGTCAAGGCTTGGATGGGAAGCACTAGTCTCACTATTGTTAAAGACAGAGCTGTAGAAAAGCGGCTGCATACTTAGATCTCATTTCATTTGTTTCTCCAGGGGGTTGTATTAGTAGTGTTTTCATTAGAAATGTTTTTACAGATGTCGGCTATCCAGATATGAAGTCTCTGTGGTGGAGAAGCAGTCAGGAGTTTGGCATTCAGAACAGAAAGGAAAAAAAAATCATCTTTGAGGGACTAATTTATAGAAAAATAATTTACTGACTTTCTGATGTATAAATGTGCAGTAACCCCATGGCAGATTTAATGCAGAGTAATTGAATTCTTGCAAGTACAGTTATTTTCTATTCTTAACTTGAAGAAATGCTACAGCCTGTCATTCCCTGTCACTGAAGACTAAAATAGTCCCCATTAATAATGCTTCTGGAAAAGTGAGGTCTCTTACTCTGTAAACCAGTACTCTTTTTTCCAAGAGAAATACTTGTGGTAGTTTAACAGCGTTTTAAGCAATGTATGTGTTGCTACAAAAAAGTTTCTTTCTAACACCATACATAGAGAGTAGATGGTGATGGAGGTGTTTAGTGTTACTGACTATTTGAGCAAAAGGTTTCGATGCAGTTGCTGAGACATGACTGCATTGACAAGATAATATGACATCAAAATTTAGAGTGGGTTTACTGGAAGAGATGGAGTCTACTTGGATAGTCCACAACCCAGTACTGTTTCAGCAGTTGTCATACATTGCTCATAGCTGTAAATGTACTATGAAAAAACCTGTGAAAAACTGAAAATTTTGATTTACTATGACTATCATACATTTTGTTTTACAAATGCAAATGTAAATAGGGCAGCAAGATTAAATTACTTGGTTTTGAGTTGAGCAGGCAATCAAATTAATACTTTTTTTGTAAAATTTAGACTTAAGAGGTAGTGGTAAGTCTACAACATTTTTTTATTTGCTTAATAGTTTAACATAAAGTGAGGGTATTTTTATGTTTTGCTTTTCACATCTGGAGGTACAGAAAATAATTTTATTGATCTCATGTTAAGAGACGTTCCTTGACACCAAACCATCAGTATGTTTACCTGAAAAGGCTATTTTTGGCAACAAAATTAATATGGTAATACAATAGGTCATCCAGATCAGGGCTGAAAAGCACTATGAGCTACTATTTGCTTTATAATTAGCCGTGCAAGTAGCGAAGGTTGAGTCCCATTTGTGTCAAACATGAAGTCGACATGATGCTTCTCATCCAAATAAATAAGACAATTTAGTTAGTAGTTTGTTCTTAGAGCCAACACTGTGGGTGTGCTTTCATGAGTACCAATGCATATTTGATGTAAACCATAGAGCCTACCTGCTGCTCCAGGAATCATCCAGGTGATGCATAGGATCTGTTTGGCCTAGATAATGTTTTTGATGCTTCTATAACAATAGTGTTTTTTACTGCAATTTTTACAAATATGGACGCAGTGATGTTTTAAATACCCTAACTTACTGGTTTATCCTGTCTCTTCTGACAGTAATGCAATTGGACTGAATGAATGGGGCTAATAATCCAAAATAAATTGTATAGAGTGTCAAAAGCAAGAAAGAACACACCAGAACCCTAAGGAATTGTTAGGTGTATGCCCGTAAGAGGGCAGTGGTATTTGTGGAAAAACTTGCACACCTCAGCAACATGATTATATGTCTCTAAAGTGAGTTTTACCTGTCCCAACATCTTGCAGAGCAGATGGGCTTTTTTTTTTTTTTGATTCCCCAGCTATATCGTCTTATTGCATATAGACAGCACATCATAAAAACCATCCTAAAGTTTTACCTGAGAATAGAAATTTTTATGTTACTGATCCCATTTCATTTACTTATATCATCATCAATGCAGATGGCTTGTAAAAGCCTGAGTAGAAATAGGTAGGCTGAGCAGGAAGGCTTTATCTCAAACACTGTGTAAGGGAAAAGCAATGCTTTGCCATTCTGGCCAATAGCTTGTGTTGCAGTACTTCCTGCAACATAGCAAAATCTCTCCTGTATCACTCATGAAGGTGATCCCACTGGTAGGCTGAGGGTTGGACACAAAGTCTATGGTTTCTCTGCCCATCTTGGTTGTAGGGGTGTTGAGTGATCTTGAGCAGGGCTCTAGACCTTCCCTTCCTATCAGCAAAATGAGAATAATGTGGGAAAAGCTTTTCTGTGTAACTGGTTAGCAAACTGCTGTTCGCAATCTGTGCTGGTTGCGGTTGCCTTAATGCCCTAAAAGGGGTAGATAGATTCTTCAGCAAATGAGTACAAGCTATTTACTTTGCTCTTTTATAGTAGATAAATCAATATTTCATTCTTCTGGCTAATTACCAATTAATCTGAAAGCTTTACTAAAGAACAAAAAAATACTTCAATCCTTACGTATAACTCTAATTTCTAGGGAAGTTAAGGGAGTCTAAGCTGCAGCCTTCCAAGAAAGGCTAGGTTAATCTTGTTAAGAGATTAATTAAATAAAGTCCTTCAGTGAGGGCAGGAAAAAAGGCAAATTATCTAAAATCTTGGGCCTGCCACGAACAAGACTTTTTGTAGTATGGGACAATACTACTTATTCTTGTTCCTCTCTTGGCAAGATGAAGGTGATTCCTCATTATACTGATGCTTTGATGAATATCTAGTTAATTCTTGGTTGTTACAGCTGTATGAAAAAGAAAAGGTCAACCATTTTTTGCCATATGCCGTCTATTGAGTAAATAAGTAATTATGAGGGGTTTAGTGAAAACTTTTATAGGAAAATCATTTCATGACTTATTAGTATTGAAATACTAATAAAAGCAAATCCCTATTATCCTAACAAACATTACAGATACTGTTGGAAATGAGTCTTGAAGGTGGGGGGAGGCCAACTCTTATCAAAGTAACTCTCAGATGATGTGAAACCCGCTGGCCTCTGCCGA
The DNA here is from genome assembly GCF_001604755.1 of Lepidothrix coronata. Lineage (NCBI taxonomy): Eukaryota > Metazoa > Chordata > Aves > Passeriformes > Pipridae > Lepidothrix > Lepidothrix coronata. The sequence continues at coordinate 6,462,053 of NW_016690198.1, read as the reverse complement.
GCAGGGTGCCTGGACCCACATGCCAAACATGACTGTGCCCATGAGCTGGTCACAATTCTCCATCCAGGTCTGGAGATCAGTACAAAAACTCAGGGACTGCTGAGACACAGAAGCCATTGAAAAGTGAAGGAGGCAACTTTGCAAAAGGCTATTGCTGCTGCTCACAAAACCTAAGCCTTTCCCTGGATAACAAGAAATCTCTGGTTTTTTTGCTATAGCAGAGTTTAGCCCCTCTATTTTTTTTTCTCCTTTTCCTGTTATCACATATACACATGATGATGAGAATAGCAGATTTCCCCAGCAAACAAATAAATTGAAGTGCTTTGTTTACAGTAAATAATAAAAAGTTTGGTACTTAAACATGCAGAGAAATGTGCTACTTTATATACTTTGTATTGAAAGCAATCTTGATCTAACAATCTTTTTTTGAAAAGTAGCATCTACAGAAAGTGTTTGTTTGCTTGTTTTTAAGATAATTTTTATTCTTACTCAAGCAATCTTTCAGAAAGACCTGAGGATTTTAGTGAATTTTCTTTTTTGATCATTGAATTAAGTCATTCACATCATCTGCACCATTATTCCTGGATGTATCCTACCACTATAAAGTGAAGTATCTTAGCTAAAATAAATGCTTGTAGAATAACAACACAGAAAAAAAAATAAAAAGAAAGAAAGAAAAAGAAAAGCCTGCCCATGTGTTTATTTTAAATGCTGCTTATTTTACCACTCAAGTTTCAGATAAAAATGCATTTTATGCTTTATGGAATGCAATCTGTTACAGAGCATGGACAACATGGTAACTTGTGTACCACAAAATAACAAGCTTGTATGAGTACAAGGCAGGGCTGCTGTTTATACTGCCAGATTCAAACTTCTAGTTAGATAATTTTTGGCAGTGAAAGTGCCTAGTCTGTTACTTACACACTAGTTAATCCTGACTTAGAAAAAAATGAAAGTCTATTTAGGGCCTTTAAAATCTTAGCGTAACTTTTATACCATGGTAAGAGATGATTTAGAGTATGTCACATTAAAGACTATAATTCTTAAAATCTTTCCCCTGTTGTAGGCATTAGGTATTTAAATGCTAACACTTTTGTAAAAAAATTAAGAATGAATACTGAGCCAAACTACAAAGCAAATTTTAGTGGGCTTAGCTTAAAATTTGTTCTATTTAAGCTGACAAAGAAAAGAAAGCAAGTATTTAATGTTGTCTACTTTTTTAACAGAGGAACAAGGGCTGCAATGAAGAATAGCAGTATGAAGAAAATAGACTTCCCTATGCAGTTTAAACATATATATGTATATTTAAACATGCTGATGAAGGAAGAAACATAGTAAACAGAGTCGACATGGGGTTTTGGTTGGGGTTTTTTAAGGCAGAGAAACTTTCCTTATCTCACAGTGCTGTCCTCATTTTCTCGCAGCATAGAGCAGTATTTCAGTGGCTTGGAAGCCAGATTACATAGTGTACATTTTAGTAAGAAACAAAATTCTCTTTGGGGACACAAGAGGCAACATGTAACCTGGTTCACAATATCTTCCATTTCTAATTCTCTTTTCCTTAGAAAAGACAGTAACAACAAGTAAACAAAAAACCCAACCAAACAAAATTCCACCCTCATTTGGGGGTTTCCTCATAGAGATTTCTTAAATCCTGCATTTATTCATCTAAGTCGTATAAATACATATTTTTAAAATGTCACAACCTTGACTCCCTTTTCTAACTCCATTTTTATTATCACAGTATCTATTTTAATGGCTATTAAGCTACAATGTCCGTACCTTATCTTTGTCAGTTAATGTATCTAATTCCACCATCCCAGAGGGAATAAACCTGAAGGTAAAGCCTGCAATATATTAAAGAATCAAGAACGCTTATGCAGAACAAACAGAGGATTTAGCTTGGATAAACAGCAGAGAGCTCAGTGTCTTTTATGTCCAGAGCTCAGGACTGGATGAAGAAAATGACTATAAATCATCCCTGTGAAACAACATAACATAGATGTTGTATGTTTATTTAAAACTTTATACAATCATTTATCTGGGCTATAGCTCAGTTTCAAAAAGTGGTCTGCTGTAATGAGGTATTGAGACTAGCAGTGATCAAGGGGAAAATGATATATAGTCTTCAACCAGAATTTGCTTATGGGAAGAATGGAAAGCACTTAAGCAGACACCAAGTATCTATAGCCAGTAGATCAAGCGGGAGGATAATGCAACAGTAACAAAAACTTTGATAAATTTTTTCCTGTTTCTCTTCAAAATATCACATTTCTTATAATGTGACATTGTTTTGAGAGCTAAGCAGACAGCAATTTATGCCTTAATTTTCACACTTGAATAAAGACTGATTTGTTGTGATTGTTCGAGGTATAACATGTTGCTCTACCAGACTTAAATTAAAAAGAACAGGCTAAATCTTTGTCTGGGCTTGCATTCCAGGGAGAAACACTTTTTAAAATACGCTGCTGGGGGTTTTTTTCTCACTTACAGCAAGCACTCCTGTGATTTCATGACTAGTAATTGCTAATTTTTTTACTGTGGAAAACTGAAGAGCCACTGATGATACATTTACTGCCTAAAGGAGACAGGCAAAAAATGTGATGCAGCTTTTACTGCAAAGGCAGCTTTTTTCTCCAACCACTTTGCACCCTCGAGTGTTACAGAGGAGAACCTAAAGTGTCCCAGATGTCACTGTTTGACTACAGGGTTGCCCAAGCACCCATCAGGTGCCAGGACAGGGTTTAGCCAAAACATCCCAACTACAAATGTGCATAGCCTGGACTGATTCAATTGTTGTGTGGGCACACTCTTGCACACAGCAATTCCCACGGCGGTACTTTTTACCTTTTATTTCAATGTTCCAGCAGCTCTTCCTCAGTGGAAATGCATTCTGTGACACAGGACATCCCACGCAATGCTTGGCAAACTGTCTTTCACAATGGCAGCTTCTGCTGTGGCTGCAGTCACCATCCCTCTCCCTAGGTGCTGCATGCAAAGGTTTTCAAATCTGCCTGACAAATCTCCTTCATTCTGAAAGGGATTTTAGGCCCCAAACTCTATAATTTTTCATTGCTTCCAGAGCTGATCTGGTGCAATTTAAAGCCTACTCTTGGTTACCAAATTAATGTTAATTTAAACTCTCTCTGTTATCAATCAAACTAATGTTAATTTAAGATGCTGTTACTCTAGCAGTATTATTTGATTTTGCAGGACAAGAAACGTGTTAGTAGTTAAAGAATTAACCATCAAAGAAATAGTAAATTGAGTCATACCATTTGCACCTAAATTTTTTATTTATTTATTTATTTTGTGGCTCATGAAGATGAGGGCCTGTAGAGATGCACTTGACTGAAGCACTGTGTCTCCTGACAAGAATATCAGGAGAATATAACCTTTCTGTCTCTGTTTCCCCTCCACAGTTGACAACACCCTGTAAAACAGTGCCATAAAGAGCACAGGCTCATAAATACTTCTATGCCTATGCAGCTCCGGATGTTTTCAAGCAAATATATTTATTATGTCAATAACGATAAAAAAAAAAGATTACTTATTCAATAATTCATGATGGTTTCAGAGCTGCTGGAGGCTAATACGACTCACTTTACTTTGGATAACTTATAAATGTAGATTATTTTTATGACAGACTGAAATTATTTTCGGGTGAATATTTATTTGACCTTTAATTTTCTTATTAACCCAACATGTACTAGAAAAGAAGATGATGATCCTACTGTCTTTCTCCTGCTGCTCCCCTAGATGCAAGTAACAATACCTCTGAGAAGAGTTTTGTGGAAGCAAGGTCTTGAAAGTTCCTCCATGCCATCAACACCAGAGTAAACTCCTGTCATGTTTTTTTGGTAGCTGAAAACATTTTGTATTTCAAGTATCTGAGTGCAAACAAACATCTCTAGAAGAAATAGGGAGGGCTGAGTCCATACTCTCCCCATGGAAGCTGCTGCCCAAACCCCACACTTGCTCTTGCACAATGCACCCCAGGTGCCCAGGACAGCCCTGGCACAGCTGGGTCATTCCTTGTGGCCAAGACACATGAGGGATGGCAAGGAGCAGCTGGGAGACAAGATGATGTGTCAGGTGCTGTGGAGTGCTGGACACTGCCACCATCAGTCCCCTCCAAACTTCATCCTCGTTGGATGATGGTCTGATCCTGGTCTGCCCTTTGCCTGCAGAAACTGAAACAGAAATTACTTGAATAATCTTAAAAATAGTTTAAATTACTTCTGGAGTTTCCCCATTCAGAGTAAGGAAAAGCTGAAATATCTTCTGGAGAGCAGAAGGGGCAGAAGGCAGCAGGAGAAGGAGGGATCTCTTCATGCAAAAATTTAATCCATGTTCCTAAAGCAGGCTGATTTCCTTTTCTATTTTTCTAGATGAAATATCGAATTCAAGATATTCTGTTTACCATGTATCTACATCCCAACAATCACAACATCTTAAGTGAGTGCTGTCGTGATGGTGTTTGAACCGTCTGAAGAAAGCATTTATTGTACACACAGGAAAATACATCAGGAGCAAGTTTAGGATGGCTTTTGTAGCTAGCTGTTGTTCAAAGTTAAATTTTACAAGCTAATCGATTTTGAATTTACTAACGATGTCTTTATGTTGAACAGGATGTATATAGTCTATACTTCTTCAATATGAAATTGCTTTATTAGTTTAATTTTGCACATGCAAAAAATGTGCAACCCCGGGAATCCATAAATACAGGCACAGTTAAAAAAAAGCTTTGCTCTAACACCAATAAAAGCCAGGAAGAAATATTTTAAAACTACAACTCTGTGCAAATATGCAAGAAATCCACGTGGAGCCTGGTTGGAGCCAGTTTCTGGGCAGAGAAGAGTGACAGAGAAGTGTGCCCGAGGTGTGCACCCTTGGCCAGAGTCGAGGTTGTCCCCAGGTGGCAGAGCTGCCACATCTAGTCCCGGGGCCCTGCAGAGCGTGTGCCTAAGGACTGCCAAGGGCACCCTCCCTTCCTGCATCCACAGGGCCACCCTGAGGGCTTTCCTCCCCAGCCTGTCATGCTCCTCGCCCTGGAGCCCTGGCTCCCTGCGCCAGCACGGACAGAGAGCACCCTCTCTCTTTAATCGCTTAAGAAGTTACTTATGATATGCAACTAAATATTTAGTTGTGCAGAGGACAGCTTGTCACAGACAGCTTTGTTGCTAATGTATACAAATGCTGGTATGGCACTGGCTTCCTCCCTCCGTACACAGAGCTACACACACTGACCACCGCCTAAATAACCTGATTTATTTGTTTCAGTTGTTTGATAAGTGCATCATACCTCAAACCCTACGAAACCACTTTAAGAGGATTATAAGTTTTATAATGTGAAAAGATTACCCTGAGTGTGCTGAGCAAAGTTTATATTCAGAGACTGTGCAGGAGGTGAGGCATTCACAGAGGCTGGGGAAAGAGGGCTTGATAGATCAAAAAGGGATTTTCTTTGTTGCTGTACCTCGTGTTGGATTTTTTTTCTTTCTCTTTTCTTCCATTACAAGAATGGCCCCAGAGAGCCACCAAATTGCTAACCTTGTGACTCTTACACTCAGCAATGGAAATTTCAGGATCTGCACTTTTTTAAAAATGAGGAACCATCATTTCACGGGCAAATCAAGGGAGGGGAGAGTCTGAGGGTTACCTGAAGGAGGGAGCTGTGCGGCTCATCCTGAAGTGGGGATGTGGGGAGAGCAGTTCAACCCAGTTTCCCCCAGGGCTCCATGAGCACATCACCCCCAAGCACAGTCTGCAGAGATGGCAGGTGCTCATGCAGTGTTGAGGATCTGTCCCATCACCCTTCGCCATGGTGCGGACCAGCATCCATGAGCCCCAGTGCAGCTGAGAATCCAGAGGGGTCAGCTGAGAACGAGGCTTTGCTCTGGTCTTGAACTGACGCTGTTGTCCTCATAGCATGCAGCTTTGCTGGGCTTGATATTTGTGTCATAAAGTGGCAGAGAGGGGAAAATAATTTAACCTTTTTAACCCTTATTGTTTAATTTTTGACATATGCTCAGGGAATACCTGTAAATAGGAGGGAGGTTAATTGAACAAAATTTCTGATGTATGTTTCCACCTATGCTTTTTAAACGAATGGACTTACACGGCAAGTGTTTAATACTGTGCTCTACTAATGTTCTTGTATGAACAAGGCAATGTGGAGGTAATATGGAAAAGAAAACAGTAATAGCAAGTGGAGGCAGTGCACACAGCATGGCAGAGGTCTGCTCGTCTCAGAGGACTTTGCTCTGAGGCAGCAGACAGGGAGGGTGCCTGGGGGTTTTGCTTTCCCACAAAGTCCTCTGGGTCCTGCCTGATCTCATCCCCTCTGCCATGGCTGCATCACAGTGGGGTCCCCAGTCCCAGGGCCCCTATTACCCTCTCCCCTGCCTCCCCCCACCACGCGCTTGAGCGATGTTGCTCCATTAAATAGCGTGCTTCTGCCCAGTACTGTGTAGTCCACAGTACTCTGCTGTTACTAAAACAGCATTTATATTTTATTCTGTCTCCTGCGTCTTTCATAAGGGAGTTTTTATGTGTCACCAGAAAATACTGGGTAACACACTTTATTAGCCTCATGATACTATGGCCCATCAATACTTGTCGAGGCCTGATGAGATCATGCTACGATTGTTAATCAGAGCAAAGGAAGGAGGTGGAGTAGTGGGAAATACCTTTAGGAAAGAATCAATTAGAGAGAACGGTACTGCAGGTAAGCATGCAGTGTGTTTTTCAGTGTAAAACAGCAGGCAGCCAATCAGCCCATCACTGATAACTTTCATTTAATAACAAACATTCCTTTTTTCAAGGAGAGAAGAAATACTGCATTAGCAGAACATGCATCTGATCAGCAAGTGGTTCTTTCAACCATTATCAGTCTCCTTAAGACCCATTATTTAGGAAAGCACTTAAGTGCAGAGCTGGCTTTAAACAGATGGAGTGTTGCTGGGACAGTCTCATTTATTCTTCCTTAGGCTAAAAGGTTTCAGCTTAAGAGCTAAGCTGAGCTCAGCTCAGCATTGATTACTCATGTGGAAGGGTGCTCTTGACTTGGGTTTTTCCTCTTCAGCAAGGACCTGTTTCCTGGAGAGGGAAGTGATTAATTTTGACTTCTTTGCATCTTCTTAAAAACTCAGAGCAGGGACTGACCCTACTGCTGAAGTGTCACATGGGTGAGGTGAGGGATATGGCAAGACCGGTGCCACCACATAGTGATCACCAGGATGTATTTAAGCACTGCCCAAGCCTACTACTGTTGCTTTGTGCTGATAGTGTGCAGTTCCTCTCTGTTGTATTTTTTGTCCTGCCCAGGGTTAGAGGAGAGTAAGCTTTTTGTGACAGAGCAAAGGAGATTGAGTGGTCATATGACTTCTCAGACTGCAGCAGAAGTCTGCAGCTCCAGTGCTCATGTCTCATCCCTCCAAATACTTACTCGAGTTCCTACAAGGACCCTTTAGATTGTGGTCAGTGGGAAAAGCCAAAGATACTTTGGTGACACCTTGGGTGAAAACCAGATCATTTACACAACCTGTTTTGCATACCAAGCTGAGAATGAAACATCCCTCAAAGTAATGCAAGTCAAGCTGATGACTTGCATCAGATGCCAGACTGATTGCTCAGTGCTACCAGCCTAGTTAGAACTTTGTCTGGTTTAAGAAGTAAAAATATCTACGTGTGCTTTAAGTAGTACAAATATTTGTACTTTAGACTCTCCTTGCTGATTTGGTGCCATAAGGACAATTTCAGGAAAAAACTCATACTGGCAGTATGTACTTGCAGCACATCTCACTGTACTTTTCCAAGAGGACAAATAAGACTTTATTTTAAATGTCTGGGACCAGCAGTCTTTCAGTAGGAAAAACCTAGAAATCCTATTGCGCTGTTGTTAGTGCAAGGTCCTACTCTATTAATTTGGGCCCTAGGGACATTATGTTGAGAAACAAATGGGTGCTTAACAGTCCTAGCAGAACAAATACAGAGGACAGAAATAAGCCATACACAATAACACCTCCTGAACCAGCTGAATTATTTCAGAGAGTCACCAGAATTATTTTAAGAAATTCTCATAGAAAATCCTTGATCTGAGTTACATCAGCACTTATGACAGATTCCTTGGGGACTTTTGGCAGAAGGTACCTCATCCACGGTTAATAAGGTCTCTATCTTCACGACAGAGTGAATGGGCTCTTTCAAATGTTAAATACAGGACCAAACTTGGGGCTTTCATTAGAGGGGAGGAGTAGGTTATGAAAAGTGCATTTCCCCCAGTTTAAATTAAATATATGAGCTCAGGGAATATAAAGAGAATCAAGAACTCTCAAAAAATTCCAAGTGAAAAAACCACAAACAAACAGACAAAAAACCCGAAACAAAACAACCAAACAACCACAAAACAGAACAAAACAGAAATCAACCAACCAAATGAAACCCCAAAACAAACAAACAAAACCACCAAAAAACATAAACCAGCAATCATGAATCAGTAGATGCTGTTACAAATCAAATACAATTAGTTTCACTAAAAAGCATTTGCCTGTATCACTGACCAAGGGAATAGAAATAAGTGCATCTCAATGAGATGCAAATATGTTTCCTGTGACCTCTACGCCCTGCTTATCTTGCTGAGTATTCGTATTTCTCTTCTACTCTGAAAAGAACTGGAACTATGCATTTAACAATAGCAACCTACTTCCAAGGCTCTCCTGGAACAGAGGTAGTGCCAAAATCACTCCTGTGCAAGTCCTGACGTGACGACTGCTCTGGGTACAGGGACAACAAAACTGTTTAAAAGCATAAATTTACTGCCCATTGATTAGCACAATTCCTGCAGGCCCCATGAAATTTTTTTAAATGGATATCAGATACTAGATCAAAGCTGAGAAATCAAATACAAATCTGCTTTGCTCAGGGCAAAATCCTGTGTTCGTAGTTTACTCCTATTCCTTGTCGAACTATTCCACTTAACAGCGCATCTGATAAACAGAAAAAATAAAAAGCACTAAATATGCCAGTTTTGGTGGAATATATATTTTGGTTCAGAAGGGACCATTATATCATGCAACCTCATTTTTGTATATCAGGGGGCTTTATGTTTAATCCAGCTATGCTTGGATAGAGCCCAATAGCCCCTTTGGCTGGAGAACACTTTCCTTGGCTAAAGCATATCTTTCAGAAATACTCTCAAGCTAAATTTGAGGACTTGGGTTTAGGCACTAAGCATCCTGCCTGCCCACATGCAGATCCTATGTATCCCAGCCAGGTTGATGGGAGGAGGGTTCAGCAATTCTGACAGGACCAGATCCTGAAGCAGCTAGCAGGAGGGAGAAAATTTTTCTAAACCCATTTGCAAACAATTTTCACTAAATACTTCCGTAAACCTTCTGGGCTCTGTAATTCAATACTGGCTTTGAGCTCCAGCCTTTTATTGGCAGTGTATCTTGGCTTGATCTCATGCCTACAACACTAAAAGCCAAGTTTTGAAAATTAAACTGTTGGGTTGACTATGGGTTAGATACACTCTCAATCCAAGTACGGCAGTTCTTGAATCTGTTTGTACTGATTTATAGTGAAAACAGTCTTTCAATTTATTTTTTGCAGTTTTTCCTCTTTTTCTATCAGAATAAAAAATAAAATCACTTTGCTTAAACTGCTTTGCTTTCTGTTTAATTCTATAGTCCTTATGGACATACGTGGCTCTGACTGTCGTAAGACTGATGTTTCCAGTGCTTTTAGGTCATTCACCATCCCCAATCCCTCTCATGGCAAACAAGTATTTCATATGAATAGAGTAAAAGGTGATGTAAAAAATGGAGAGTTTGTGATGGTCTTAAAGAAACCGGATTACATGCATCAAAAGTGATAGAGACATACTTTAGCAATCAGACAAAGATGGAAAGAGTAAAGAGCAAAGATTTCCTCCTTATCTCTCCCAATCAGCAGTAAAGAGGCATGACAGTTTTTTATTTAGAACTTGCAGGTTTTTTGTCATGGACAAGAGAACATGGTGAGAAGAAGTTTTAGTTCAATTTAGTTTGGGATTTAGTACACAGAAATCTTCACACAAGTTTGTTTTATCATCTCCGGGCCTCATGTGACACCTCCCTCATGTGCCTCCATGTATTTTGCCATTGCCATACAGTGACATTCACTTTTCATTTTGTCCTTCTCATGGACAAGAGGCAGTGACTTTGTTCCCAGCCCTCGAGCCTACTGTGTGTACTGGCACCAAATTGGACTTTCTGTGCCCTTAAAATAAAATTCAGACAAGAGGCAAACAATGAAAAATTTGCTGCCTGTGTCATGGGGTAAGGGTAGTTTAAGTCAAATAGAAGATATATGTATGTATGAAATATGTATATACATTTCTGTGGTTTTTTACTGTCTTGTGTTACTACCTTCCTTTTTGCCTGTCTAATAATACAACACCGTGTTAGTTTAAAGCTAACTTAGGAAACTATGTAGCATAAGGGACTCATAACTTTTTATTCTTCTGGGAACTTGCTGAGGCACTGAAAGTGTTCCCAAAAATAAGGTGGACAAAATGTTTGCTGGTGAGACATCACATGGTAGCTCTGACATGTCATCGTACCAGTTTTCTATTTTTTTCTTAACAATTCACCTTATCTCTTGGGAAAGTTTACCTTAGAAAACTGTTGTGGGAATAGAAAGATACGTTTTTGTCTGGTAAATGGAAACATGATGTTTTGACCACTTTCCCAATCCAAAATACCACAGCAGCTCAGCTCAACTCTCCACAGTCAACCATCCTCATCAACCAGAGAGGTGCTGCTCTGCTTTTGCGCTCGTTTAGTCTAGGATGTGTTTGCATTTCCCATTAATTTGCCAGCTCCCATTTGGGAAGCATGCTTTTACGATCAATGGAAGTCGGTTGGTAAACCTAAATATTTGCAGAGGCTATGCCTAATAAGATCATTCAGGCAGCTGTTGACATTAGTGTCACAGGGACAGGAATGCATCCTTGGGAAAAAACTCATGTACGTATGTATGTGCATAAACATATGCACACTCCTCACACGCTCACACACCTCTTCTCTCTTCTGCTCCTCATAAACCCTGCACCTACCAGGGCACACATGAGCACAATGCATGTGCAATGCAGGAATATCACTGAAGCTAAAGTTTAACTTCCACATATGAATAAAACTAATGGTGCTATTTAAATACAATAAAAACTTGCAGAGCTGCACTGCCAAGTTGTGCAAGGTCACATTGCAATGTGTCGACTGTAAAGATTTCTAAGGAGCCTGTTTTCTTGAGTAATAGCAGTTGGAGAAATGCACTTATCTGAAGAATGAGACTGTTATAGGTTTCTGTAAATCAAACCCTAGCCAAAGCGCAGTTCCTTAATATCCATTTTCCACTTCAACACTTTGACTACAGCACACACTGGGCTAAATCCTGCTCAGCTGACATAAGTAGTCCACTCAAATCAATGCTGGCATGACTGGCACCATGTAAATGCAGAAGATAGCTTGAATGACTGCATGCAAGGAGGAACAGGAGAGTTTGCTGCTTTCTGCACATAAATATTGGAAGTGGTACCAATTTCTCTGCTAGATAGGCTCAAGCCATGTAGGGTTCTTGTTAAACCAAGCTCATGGGAAGTGATGTCAGTCTGGTAGACTGAAGCATAGAAAGCAGTGCTCCCACCTTTCAGAGTTTTATTACCTCTCCTGCACCCTCAAGCAGTGCACACCGTTAATGGGTGCCCCTGTAGTTCACAAAGGGTGATCACTGAAAGCCCTTCAAAGTGCTTTTGAGATAGGTGTGTTTTTCCCTTAAAATTTCCACTTGCAGTTCTCAGTACCAGGGAAATGAGGCTCCCATCCAGCACAACTTCTTGCCACAGGTGCTCATGAGACTGGCTCAGCTTCCATCAGTTCATGGAATACTTGGGCACGTTAAAACCAGCCACTCTGGGAAACCCCCTCTTGTACAGAGCTACCACAAGAAGTATGTGCCAGCTAGGAGATTGTGTAGCAGGGTCCAAACTGAGCCCCCAGCTGGGAGGTTGTGTGGGGAGTCGGAGCCAGCTCCTGGCACCCCGTGCTCCCTGGCAGGGCACCCACCACCCGCACCACAGCACATGGAGCTGCTTGGAGTGACTGCCCTGCTGGCCTACCTATAGGCTAGTGAAAAACATAGGCATCTGTAAAGTGTTTTATACAGATTCTATTAAACACTATTATTCACAGGAAGCCTTAGAAAAATCTAACACTACATTCACTTCTAAGGTATAATAGATGTAAAGTCTTTTTTTTAAATCATTTTAATGCGATCATTTGTTGGGCCTTAGGGTAAAATTACATTTCACAGCTCCCTTGTTCCCATGCTATGGTAAAAAAGAGATTGATGTCTGAAATTTCAACTGTATTTGTCTTACGAATTTGTCCGACTCCCTGGAGAATAATTGTCTCATATCATTTGAAGGCTGGTAATTCCTTTGGAATGACCTCTGTGTTATAATTACAGCAAGAGTACTAGCGTGTAGCTAGGCAAAGGGAAAGTTAATGTTCTTGGTTTCTAGTTGTGTTATTTTTATTAAACTGTTCCCCTTTAAAAGAAATACCTGGAGATATGGACTCTCACTCAAGAGGGCTTTTTGCAGATAACACAAAATGTCGTTTTTCCTGCAAAACACTTACATGCATTAACAATTATCTGAAGGGTGCAATGTATTCTTAAAGCCATTGTGTATTTCTGGAATATATTAGCAGAATTGGAGACTTCAACATGTCATTTGCCTCAGGATTATTTATTTTATCCCACTTCAAATGTTTTGAAATTTTTTGAATATATATTCAGCCATGGCTCATGTCACTTTTCTATCTTGATATGAGATTGAACTGAGAATAACCTAAATATGCATTATCCTTAGGAAAGAAAATCCTGCAGAGCTGGGAAGAAATCTAGAGAAAACTAGTGAGCAGATCAAAAGGCATAGAAAATTAGATGTGCACTTGCAGAAGTAACAAAAATGAGGATGTAATTTGGTGTACTGCTTTGTCCTGTTTGTGTTGGTCTCTGTGGACCATCAGTCTGAGCAGTGCTGGGGCTGTGTGAGGGGGTGCAGAGAGAAAACCCTCCCTGCAGCTCTGGGGGCACTCACTGACACACACACAGGCACAGGGATGTAGAATTACTGTTACCATTATAACGATTTACATGCTCAAATCCTGTCTGCCTCGGCAAAGTGATAAATACCTCAAAATATTATACATTATAAGGTCTATTCTATTCTTGATTTACAAGGTCAATTACCTATACTAACTTCTCTTAATGCTGGTGGGAATTTATTTTATAAATCTTCAGCACACCCAGAGAGGACATGGGAGCCAATCCGGCATGATTCTTCTCTCCAGGGACACAACCAGCATCTTACTTCCTCCAACCATAGTTCTGACACACATTTTTGGGTGATATTTGAAGGTGAAAATGTGGTTTGGTAAGTGGGATGGGGCTGCATGCTTCATTTAAAAAGAAAGCACAGGCTCTGCTTAATACATTTACTGCATTATAGTTCTAAAATGGGAACATTCATCAATTGTTATACTAAAAACTGAGATATTATTAGTACTTGTTGGCCTCTGCCTATGGTGAAACTGTGATATCTTATAGTGCACATCAATTATTTATTAGTGGATAGGTTTTTATATATGTTATGGCCTTAGACCAGCCCAGTTATAATTCTGTGTCTAAACATTGAAACTCTCAAACATTGGAGTAGCTCCCCTTCATTTTTAAGGGATAGGTATCTGTAACTGTTTAATAATGACTAAAAAAAAATAAATACTCCATCCTTTATACTTCCTTCAACAATGTCCCTGTTCAATATCCTTGATCAACATCTTCCTTTGTCCAGTGAGCAAGTAACCAAAATTGTGACTTCTGAAACGGGTTCATAAATCTTTAGGGATAACCCATATAATAACCCTATGCTTGTAGGCAACAAGAAACTTTTGATCCGGGTTTCAGCAACTGAGTTCATCTTTATTTTTTTCTCCGCATTTTCTGATAATCCTAGAGGGTTATGCCTAGTTTCCACACTAGTAACAGCAATATATAATTTCATATTTTTTGGCTGATTTAAAGCATATATGGTTTTTGTTAACTTAGGACAGGAGGGGCTCAAATTTATGTCATAAATGGCCTAGAACCTTCATAAACATATAGGCATAAAGTCACTAAAAATAAAGCTTCCCTAAGTCCTTTTAGTTAAATGACTTGATATATTTGTAAAGCAGTCTTGCATGGAGGCAGTATGTTGACAGAATTAGAGGAAAATGAGAAACTTTGTTGAAGCTTAATGAGAATTAATGTTTTGGCCATTGAACTTGATTGATACGTTGGAAAAATAGTTAAAGTGCTTGCTGTGTTAATGTCAGCTGACATAACAATTGTTTCCAGAGAACCAGACTTCTGAATCCTCATATAAAGCACTGGGGAACTTGAACAACACAAAAGAATGTAAGGTTTGGGGAGAGTGGGGGCAGGGAAAGGAAAGAAAAACATTATATAAGTTTAGCTACTTCCAGCTCATTTTTCCCCATTGAAATAATGAACATAAGGGTGTCTGAGTAGCAATCCAAGCCAAGTTTGGAGACAGTGTCAAGACCAACATCTTAAGCATAAGAACCATCCCGTGCATTTACCAAGCTGCACCAGAGTCTTTAATCCATGTCTATGGCCCTTCAATGAAATGAAAACTGGTTTATAAGGTGAAAGGTAATAAAGGCCTTGGGGAAAAAGCTATCCCTTGGCTAGCTGCAGACCACTCTCTTCACTGAATTCAGAGGAGCCAAAAGCAGTGCAAAGAGGCTGCTTCTGTGCATGCACAGCAGAGAGGCAGAAAGGCAGACCTGACCTATTTTTGCAGCATAAGCCCGCCACTATCCTGCTTGGTTGAGATGGAGAAGGCAAGCACTATCCCTGAGTGGCTGAATCCTCAGAGCCAAATGCTCTGTTGCCCTGAAGTTTTCAGTCTTCCTCTGTGCTGTGCTTCAGGCATCAGCTTGATGGCTCCCAGAAATCTCATACCCCTTCTGCAGGGAAATTTATCTTTTTTTTTTTTTTTAATAAGTACATCATATATTTCAAGATGCTACAGAACAACTTTATTTGGTCTGGATCAACTGGTGTTTGAGCTGGCAACAGCCCACAGAGGTCCTCTGCCATAGTTATCATGTTGCACACACTCATTAACCTCCCTGTATAAAATAATGAACAGAATATGCATAACATTACCAGTTTTTCATAAGTGCAAAACCCAGAAGAATCCACAAATCAACAGAAGAAAAGTTGACACTACTGGGGTAAATTGGAGGACAATCTATTACCATGATAATACCAAAAAGCAATAACTTCATTGTGAGGAAAGATGTGTTCATTCTCATACCATATATACATAGAAAACATCCTAATGATTTCCCACAGACTGGAGACTTACTAGTGGAAAAATTCTGAAAAATATATCATTTATATCTTCTCTCTCCCACTCATTTTCTGAAGGCATGTAGGAGCCTCCATGTCATTTGCTTGGAATTGTTCATTTACTGGGGTAGCAAGGGGATCTAAACCACACGTTGTGTGCAAAGAGGAGCTTTGTTGCTCCTGTGTCAACTCCACTCTTCAGGTCTTGTGATCCAGCACAGCTGAGAAAGGGGTTTTGATGGGATGACTGACCCTTGTTTCCCACCCACTAGTTGGGCTATGATGTGCGGAATTGTCCTTCCAGTTTATTTCAGTGACCTCCAAAGGCAGCTGTGAATTACTGTGAAGTAGAAAATGTCCTTACTGCATGTTTTTTGAAAGACCTGACCTAGTGAGGGCAATCTTTCATTACAGATTTAAAGTTTAGGTTTTAAAGCTTTCCTGGTCCCCATATATGGGAACTCAGTAGGCTGCTACAATCCCAGCATACGTGTTGCTTGCATATGATGTATTTCCATCAGTTTTAAAGAAGATACTGTGGAAATTGCTTAAATAGCCACAAACTGTATTTCACAAGACAATGGCTCTGATTAGCCCCAACTGCATATATGTTGCTTTGGTCATGGAGAGTGTTATCTGTTTCTAGAAGAGCAAGAGGGTTCACCCTGGTAACTGCAGTCTCATTTCAGTGACTGCTAAAATTATAGAGAAGATTATTCTAGGAGGTATTGAAAAATACCTGACAGACAATCACAGTCCTTGTCACAGCTAGCTTCATGAGTGGAAAGTCCCGCTTGTCAAACCTGATTTCCTTTTATGACAAGGTAACCCACCTAGCTGATCAAGGGAAGCAGTTCATGCAATCTTTTGGATTTCTGTAAAGCTTTTGTTACTCTCTCTCACAGGATCCTTCTGGACAAAATGTCCACACACAGCTGGATAAACACATCATGTGGTGGGTGAGCAATTGGCTCACGGTTCAAGCACAGAGGCTAATAGTGAGTGGGGTAACATCAGACTGGTGACCTGTCACTGGTGGGGTTCCACAGGGCTCCATCTTGGGCCCTGTTCTCTTCAACATCTTCATAAATTACTTGGACTCAGGACTGGAAGGGATACTAAACAAGTTTGTAGATGATACTAAATCGCGAGGAGACTCCCTTGAAGGCAGGGAGGCCCTGCAGAGAAACTTTGACAAATTAGAGGGCTGGACAATCACCAGTCTGATGAAGTTTATGACAAGCGCTGGATTCTGCACCTGGTATGGGAAAGCCCTGGATATATGTACATACTGGGGAATGAGATGCTGGAAAGCAGTGCCATAGAAAGAGACCTGGGGATCCTGGTCAATAGTAAGTTAAATGTAAGTCAGCAGTGCCCTGGCAGCCAGGAGGGACAACTGTGTCCTGGGGGGCATCAGGCAAAGCATCACCAGCCAGTCGAGGGAGGGGATTGTCCTGCTCTGTTCTGCACTGAGGCAGCCTCACCTCTGTGTGCAGTTTTGAGTGGGACTTATATGAAAGATATAAAGCAATTATAGAATGTCCAAAGAAAGCCTATGAAGATGGTGAAGGGCCTTGAGGGGAAGCCGTATGAGGCAGCAAGCCTGGTTACAGCAGGAAGCCTGGTTAAGTTCAGGAAGTGTTTGGACAATGCTCTGAGGCATGTGGTGTGATTATTGGGGCTGTCCTGTGTAGGACCAAGAGTTGGATTTTGCTAATCCATTGTGGGTCCCTTCCAATTCAGGATATTCTATGATTCTATGATTTTTAAGCCCCTTTGCAGACCTCATCTTAGAAGGGTTCATCTGTCCTGTCTCTAGCTTGTCCATCTTTCCTCACATAGAAAATATGAGAAAAACACGAGTTTCTTTCCTTGCATGGTAAACAGACTGCTGTAGGACCAAGCCCTACGGCAGCCTTGCAGAAATCCCATTACCGAGTGGAAGATCATTCCTGTTTGGCAAAGGTTCTGCTGAACATCACACTGCCCATATCTTTTCCCATGCTATGTATTTGGTACAGGTACACAGCCACACTTATGCCCATGATCCCTCTTTCAGACGGCTGGTGGCAGCTATGATGTTGTTAGCCTTCGAGGCTGTGAGTTCCCCAGGCTGCCATCTCTCTGAAGGAAGAAGTTTAGGAACAATTTAGATCATAGAGCTATCATAAAGCTTTCATCAGTCAATAAAACAGGCTTTCCTCTTCATAAAAAACGACTAAAATTTCTTTGTCTTATAAAAAGAATATTGATGCTGGAACCCTAAAAACTTTGTCTGAACTTTTATTCTCTTTACTTCTCTTTTCATTTCCTGTTTTTCATTGTGGTGAATGCTTTCATTAGAGCTTTAATGCTTTTTGATCCATTTATGGGTGAGGTGTCTCAAATAACACCTCCATGTTGCCTATCTCCATTTTCTACCAGCAGGTCTCCGTGACCTCTTAGGAACTGTGAAAGGGATGTCTTCATCAGTCTTCTACTTCTTCCAAAGGCAAGGAAGAACATGAGATTAGGTGTGGAGAAAAATTGCGCTTCAAAGTCCTCTACCATTTTAAGGCCCCTTCAAAGAGTATCAGGAGTAGTGTACACGCTGAATGACTTTTTTGCTGTCTTTGCAAGCAGAAAAACATTGTTTCTGTGAGGAGCGTGCACCAATATCATCACAAAGTACTGCAGCCAAAACACAGAGCAGGCGCAATATTTTTCTATTTTCAGTTAATTTTTCCTGATTTTCTCCTTCCCAAGTGGAAAGCAGAAGCAAATTGTCACTCCTGGCTGAGCCCCACCTTGCCTCATGCCTGCAGAAATGTTGGTGATTTCACTGCTGAGGCTGAAGCCCCAGCACCAGCCACAGAGTGCATAGATTGTGACTGTCCTATTGCATGAAGGCATTATTCAGGAAATATTTAGCTGTATTTTCTGATATTTGTATGCTGGCTAAGTTTTTTTCAATTTAAATCTTTCTTGGTAGAAAGGCAGTGTTTATACTTGCTTGTATTATACCTGGCAGTTGAGTGTCTGCTACTAATTGCCAGCATTCAAGTATTAATACAGGAAATAATGACAGGAAAGAGTTACAGAGATATTCCCCAAGGTGCTGCTTCATAGGCAAGTCACAGAGCCTTTCGTATGATTTGATCACTGTAATATATTCATTCAGCATCTGTTGACACATGGGTATTTCCACACAAATCCTACTCTGAGGTTTACTGCCATAAATATTTTGAGACTATCTGTCAAGAAGATATCTGAAGAAATCAGAAACACAGGAAAAAAAAAAAAGAAAGAGAAAAATTAATCACATAACTTATTCACCATGAATAATTTGGTCTACTCCATCTCTATCTCCGCACAGGTAATACTGCACAGCAGTTGACAGCTCTGGGTTGGTGACAGTCAGGAAATCAGTTCTCTACAGCATAGTCCTCTTCCCATGACTCAAACTTTTACAATTTAATGGTAAGAGATTTTAAATTATTGCTGGACAGTTGATTGAAAGTTGCTGTACCTGTTCAAAATGTTGTAAGTAAAAATTGATGTGATTTTGAAAATGGAAAACTATTGTATGAAACTCTTTAGCACCAAGAGAGCTTTCTGGACTATGGCCATAAGCTGCATTTGCTCAAGTCAATTTTGCATTAATCAGTGTGCCTTGAAGATTACGTCCTATGTTTTTTTATTTAGTGGGTCATATATTTTAAAAAGTGCCTTTAAGTGTTTTGATGAAACACATTAAAAATCCACTGTAATGCTTAGGTGCCTGGCAGTTTTAATATATAGCAGGTACATTTGCCTTTGCAGTTTAAATAATCTGGAAGAGACGCTTCATTATTTATTTTTAAATTTTATCACCAAAGATCCATAATATCTGAAAATCAAATTTATAGTACTTGTCTCCAGTATCTTCAAAAATATTAATGAATGTTTTCCAGTCACTCAACAACAAAATCAGACTTTTAAACGAAGTTTTCCAGCTAGGAATTATATAAGTGATCTTCCAGAAGAGCATGAAAAGTAGTACCATGCTATCTTTTTTCTACCTATAGAGCCCACAGACAAAAAGTAGTCTAACTTTCAGCAAAAATGCAAAAGTCAGGCCATGGTGTATTCTGATTTTCTAAATATTCACAGGTCTGATGCTTTCTCTATGGCCTGTCTGAACATTTTTGGTCATAAAATACAGCTAGACTTTTCCCAGTAACCAGACTTCATCTGAACTTTGAAGTTTTCTGGGAAGAAATCTGGCTGTCATGCATGGGCTGCTGTCAGCAGAAGCACTTTGCCATCTCACCTCCACTTCTGGGTGAAAAGGTGAGTATATGAATAAAGGTTTTAGAGTTCGACCTTCCATTGTAGCTTAAGTCCTTTAAATAGACAAATGACAAGCACAAAGCAGTCTGCATGTGCTGTTTTAGCCAGTAAAAAGCTCTTGACACCTCATATTGGTGCAAGCTGCTGATACTTTGCCACAATTCTCCTGTGCCCTGGCTCTGCCTTACCCTGACCCAGAAGAAAATAAATTTTCTGCCTCAGGCAGCAAGCTGCAGAGGCATGGATGGATCTCCTGAGAGGGCCTTGGAGCATGGCAGAGCATCTCTTGGGTCATGGCAGAGCTGTGTGAGCAGAGGAAAGGAGCAAAAGACCAGAAGCAGCAAAATGAGAGGTATACTTGGGTCACTGTTTAGCAGAAATCCAGACAGTTGGTTTTTTTAGGGCTCTCCAAAATAACATTTTTACAGGGAGAAGTCCAGCCCAAGATCCTGCAGTAAGAGCTGCCTTGTCCATGTCCTAGAACTGCCTGTCTGCTGAGCTGAACTCCTGTAGGGAGGAAGCCTTCTCCTGCTATGGGGCCACCATGTCAGGGAGAAAGGATGGCTGTAGCAGTACACACATTCTAGAGGCCAGGATGGAGGGACCCAAGCTGTGAATATGAATATTCACAACAGTTATACCTACAGCTAAATGTAAAGGACTGGCTTCAGCTCAGTCTAGGGTTTGAGCACATATTTTGTTTCAGTGCTAGTCTATCCAAACTAATTTGTCCATCTCTAATAATTTTGCCCACTGGGCTCCATCTCACAGCTTTTAATCTTTATTCAGGCTATAAGCCCATTGACCTCAGTAACAGCTCTGCCAGGATAAAGATTGAATGAGGACCACAGGATTTAGGCTGAATATCTTGAATACCATTTAGATATCATTTCCTATGTAAAGATCTCCAAATTTCTTTAAATAAAACCATGGAGAAGTGGGAGATGATAACATCTTCAGTGTTATGATTCAGAATAATCACTTCTCAAATGTACATGTGAGGTAGAAGACAGAAAATGAACCTTTTGAAAGAAATACAGTCTACATAACATACTGGGAGTGGTCAATGGGTAAACAAGTTCTGGCAGTGGTGAAGTTATGTGAATACACAGGAATTATTTACTACTTTCCTCTGACTAGAAGTAGGACCACACAAATACAGGCCTGTCACAAATATATATGTAGGGAATGATGACTCCAATTCATTACATTTAGTGGGATTCCATGTGTTTTGCTGGGCTGCTGACCTACTGCAACAATATTAAAATGCACTGGGGCGCATTTTTTAAATTACAGAGGAAAAATGAGAGGAGCCTTTAAAAGACTTTGCATGTACAGCCAAGTCCACACTTGGTGCAGCTCTCTGAGGCTATGCTACCAATAAGGTTGAATAAAGTCTGGGACTGGAACAGATATGTTCACTGACCGCTGTCCTATGGAAGTCATATAGCAAGTTTTATAACCTGTTCTCTAGCCATATTTGAGTTACTCTAATTTTGCATTATTGTGCAGTTTCACATTATTTCCCATACCTAGCTGTTAGAGGTTTTCCTGAGCCTGGTTGCTGTTAGTTAAAAACAGAGGAAGTGTGCAGTGGTTCACACAGGATGGGACAGGAGAAAAGATGAGAGGGCTGCAGACAGGGGCTTTACAGAAATTGAATGTTAAAGCTGGAGCACTAATAAGCTTGAGCTTCCTTATCTTGGCCAGCTCTAAAGTTGAAATTTGTGGAGTTTTCTTGGCCTTCCATCTAGATCTGACCTATCCTCTGAGAATATGTAGATATTTTTGGCTTTTTTAGAATATACTGCACAGATCAGAGATCAGAAAAATTACAGCTGGCAGAAACCTTACCTCATTTATTCTGTCTGCCTTTCTGTGAAGGATCGTTCCCTGGAGTCTGCTTTTGTAGCATTCATAACACAATCTAGAACTAGTGAAAAGGGGAAAGTTTGTCCAGAGGAGTTTGCTATTTAAGGGAAGAGGTTGATTTTTTGTTTGTTTGGTTGGTTGGTTAGTTGTTGTTGCTGTTTTATTTTGTCTGGATGAAACACACTAGAATGTAGACAGTTGTCCCTCACCTCTCTGTATACCTTGGTACAGGAGATTTACATGGCTATTTACTTTTATGATAACCTGTGTTTCAAACAAGTCTGAAGGATCTGTTAACCACTATCTGAGCTGATTTTCACCTGAGGTAAGAATTAAGGGCTACTGCATGACATGTAAATGATGGATCATAATAGAGTCTGCAGTTTAGTATTTGCACTGCAGTAGCACTTCCCCGTTCATCTGAATATAAAATCTCATGTGAACAGTCTCCAAAAAAAATTATAGCTATGACACAGCAACAGTTTTCAGATATCATAATGTGAAAAGAAAAAACTAAAAAATCCTCAACAACCAAAACACTTTAAAGAACCTCCAAAGTGCCTGCAGATGCTCTGTCTTCTGACTTCTAGGCCACTTGGACACCACAGGAATGCAGCAAGACTTGAGGTGAGCTCTCACAATGCCTATCCAAAAAGGGATATTGTAGATGGTAGAAATCCCTCAGGGAGCCTGGTTGCAGTAGGTGCCTTCTCCCTGCTTTTCACACCATGTGGAGTTTGCAGGCCCAGCCCTCTGGATCCTGCCTGGAAAACGGGTGGGTTACAAAACAGCACACACTTGGTCTGACTGGGCTGAAAAGGGAAGTGACTATGTCATATACTCAGAGAATTGTATTAAACTTCCCTTTTGCTAGGATAAAACTGAGAAAAAAAAAAAAAGAAAATAGCCTCTATATTTCTCATATTCAGAATTGCCATTCCATGCTTTACAAGTTGCATGAGCCCTGTGTTGTTTTTAACAGGTTTTTAACAGGTGTGACTCTGCTTCATTAGCTGGTTTCTTCCAGCGTAACACTTTCAATTATCAAATTTACCTGTTCTTAGCTGTATTGAAAGCAATTCCAAACTGTGAGTACTAGTTAATCCTTCTCTCTGTACCACATCTGGTATTGCTTAAGGTTATACATAGGCTTTTAGCAGAGTTATTTTTTTTTCTGCAGTACAAAATGAAACATATTGATTGTAATTTGTTTCCACTCCCTTTTATTTTTTTTTATCAAAACTTGGAAGAAAAATATTCAAAGAGTATTTTTCTCTATTTTTTTCTTAGATTTTGCTGCAAGCTAATTTATATGAAAAGTACCCTTGAATGAAGGCAAAAGGATAATTTTCATTGTGATTTTGCCAAACGCATGTTTTCCCTTATGAAAATCCTCTAATAATCTCAAAATATTGGATAGAGATCTTACAGTTAGGGCACAGAATATAAATCCAAGCGTCCCTCAGAGTCCTGTAGCGTTATGAACCAATCTAATACTGGGGTTATCACAATGACTTTATGAAGCTTGTGGATGGCTTTCAATAAGGTGGACTAAAGGCCCTGAGTCAGGAAATGCTGTTGTCTTATGGACAAACAGGTACAGCTGCATAACTCTGAGAACATATAAAAACTCAATTAAGTCAGTGGGATTTGCTTTGTTCATGAAAGATGACTGTAAGGGAAAACTGACTGGCAACAGAAATTTCTTCTGTCCTGTGATCCTTGATAACTGTTCGACTCTGGACTTGCTTTTCAGTTTTTCCCTATTTTCTCATTTTTCACTTTGAACTACAACAGATTTAAGGATCCAATTAGTTTCTGTAACTGAGCTGACATCCAAATTATTCAAGTGAAAAGAAAAAGAGTTTGTTTACTAAAATACTGGGCTTATGTTACTTTCCATTTGTAATTTGTTGTTCTTAATAGCCTCTGGTATTGCAGGGGGAGAAGCAACAAGACTCTTCCAATGATAAGGTTTAGTCTAACCTGAGGGATATGGTAAGACTACCCAGTTCCTATGACAGGTGTCTACAGCAGCAACCCATCTGACCCTGAAATACAATGTGGTCCAGGGACTTTTGGTCCCCTTCTTCCCTACTTCATCCCTCTGCTTTAGGTTTTCCACCTCTGCACACTCCAGCCACATCCCTGGTCTGGACGAAGAATGAAGCTAAAACTGTGGCACCTTCCATGCAGTGCACCTCTTCCTGACACAACCTGAAGGACTATTTTAAACTCTATTAAGTTAATTAAGGCTTTGAATGGGGTTTTAAGTTATTTTCTTCCATCACATTAGTTTTTAAACAATTTCCCTAACAGTACACCTGTCTCACTCTTTCCTCCTATGGAAGAGCTTTCTTCTAGCCTATTGTCTAAGACTTCTCAGAAGTGTTCTCCAAGATTTTTCCATTTCTATTTCTTAGTCTGTTTTCCATTTCTTCAATTCTGAAACAAGCATTTCTTTTGCACTAGATTCACCATCATTTCCTTCCCCTCCTTCCTGGCATGTTTTGTTCTGTGAGAATGTCCCCAGCTGGACCTTTGGATTAGGAGGAGAGAGTGACTGACAAAGCCTTTGAAACTGGTGTGTGAATGTGCTTTATGCAGTTCCAGCAGCAAAAGAAACAGGAAAATGCTACGAAAATGAGAACTGTTCTTCTCAATTAATTCCTTTGCTTCTGTCTTCCTTCGTAAATATGAGCCTTAATAACCCTAACAGGGAGAGGGGTTGTTTGAGAACAGCTTTCCTGGCAAGGACAAATAACACTGTTGTGATGCAGCTATACTATTCCTTGACCTTGTAGCTGGTAAATTTCTATTTCTGGTAACATATCCAGAACTTACCTAATTTGATCACCTCTTTGCTCTAAAAGAGAGATTGGCAAATAGTTCTGAAGTGATTTTGAAGGAGAGCATCTTGTTTATATTGTTAAGTTTATCTGAAAAAGAAATATAAACAGTGAATAATGCCCAAATGGCTTTTGAGAATAGCCTCCCAGAATGATGAGTAAAATCATCCAATAGAGATGGTGTGTGCCTTCCTTTCCACAGGGAAACTGCATTTCCTGATCAAACTTTTCATGAACAGAAGACATTTGAGTACCACTAGTATTACTCTGTGGTTCGTTGTACTTGTGGTACCAGAGAATGATGTATTCAGACGTATCTGCAGGGAATCAAGCTTTATCAGGAGGATTTCACAGAGGAAAACTAATTATTTAAAGGAACAGCTGAAATGTATTTCTGTTCTGAATGTCCCCTAGAGCCTGGCTAGTAGGGACATTCAGCCCATAAATATGGACTAAACTCTATTTTCATAATTGATTTGCAGTTCATCTTTAAGTGCTAAGGAGGCCAGGTGGTTCAGCAGAGACTGCAGCTTGAATCCTGTACAATAAAGAATCTGCATGCCGCACTCAGGCAAGTTATACCATGGACAGTTGAGGCCAATAGGAATCTGTGTAATAATTCTCACTCCATCATTTTCAAACATTAGTGACTTACAGGTCCTGATCTTAGTTCTGAATTTGCCTTCGTTTTCATTGATTTTGTGGTATATCGCATGCCCACTGCAGTAAATTACTGGGATCATAAATGATGACTCATGAAGCCGAGAGTGAAGTCAATGCCATTGGGGCGAACAAAATTAATGGATGCTGTTGGACGATCTTTGTGCCTTTCTGTATCTGTTGTTTGAACCTTTTCATTGCACATGGGCCTTGGGAAATTTGGGGATGTGATCACAAAAAATATCTCTATGGCTCAGAGTTCTCTTGCACCTCAGGAAGTGAGCAGGGGGCTGAGGAAAAGATATATGCAAGGGATTTTAGTAATTTTTTAAAACTTCTCTGTTTCTTAGGTTATAACATGATGCTGGTCCAGTAGTTGCAGGATTGTACTCCTTACAGGAGTAGGCCAGCAGAAATTGCAATAACATTATCTAAGGCAGTTATAAACTTCTAAAAATAAAAAAGTTAACCTGCATTTCCCCTTTTTCAGGGCAGGAAGGAGGAATCATTACTGTCATACTTATTGACAGTACTGCTGAAGCACTCTTCATGGTGCCCAAAAGCCTAGCATTATCTTTCCTTAGGAGGCTAAGTCACTCACAGCAAACAATAGTGGACCCTATGAGAAATACTTTCCATATTGCATAATACACAGCTTGGGAAAAACGCTTCACTAACTTCAACCACCGTATGTTTTTTAAGGGGGAAAATGTAATCCAACTGAGGGTAAATGAGCTTGCATGGGTGGACTTATGATAATAATGGGCTCTTTGATAGAGTTAAGCCACTCTATCAAAGGGTGGCTGGCCACTCAAAGGCTGCCTGTTACCACAGACACCACAGAAGACCATCACTGGTTATATGATGTGCAGCAATACAGATTGCATTGATTTGCAGTTTGGTGACTGGAAAGTAACTATCAGCGCTTAGACAGCTGCGTGATGCACTGACACAGATATAAGTCAGGGCTTGCCAGTGTGAATGTGACATTTATCTTTCATAATCCTCATCATATCAAGAGCCCCTACCGGAAATGATGCCCAATTGCCTCCTGCCAATGACAGTGTCCCTATTCCAATGAGATACTGGGCTTTTAAGTATTGCTAGATCAGTCATAATGTTCTTAGACATGTGTGTATCCAGCAGTGGCATCACATAAAAGTAGTTTCAAGGACAAAAAATCTGATGTTTAATCAGAGACACTATTTTTACTAAGCATGAACAATAACTGAAAGAAAGAGATTGGGAACTGAAATTACGCCATTCCTTGTTGCTTTCAGTATTTTGATGTTGCCACCACCGCAGGTGGTCAACTGTGGAACAGCACCTGAATGGGAATAGTGACCCCTCTGATCAAATACAATGCAAAGTGCAACTCCTGGCATTTCCAATATTATAAGCCATATAGAGAAACACTGTGATAGAAAACTTGCCCAATCTATAGGGCCTTTTAAATTTTCAAATAGAAGCCTAGGAAATTTATGACTGTGTTGCTAGATGTGGAGGCCAAGTAAACTCACAATGTTGATCTTAGTTGTGTTTAAATTTCTCCTGCCTCCTGGCACTTTGAGCTGTAGTGGAAAGAAATCATTTGCTCCTAGAAGCTTTAAGCATTTGGAAACACAGGGGTACCATGGAAGAGCATTACGAACATAAATTATGTCACTCAAGTGGTCCCAGAACTGATGTGGCTACGTTTCCTCTCAGACACTGCAGATCTTTAGTGACATGTGTGGGCACAGAAAAAAACACCAGTCTCTGAGCAAAAAACACCAGTCCCTGAGCCAGCCCTCAGCTTACTAGCTTTCTGCATCAGGCTGCATTCATTTAAAACACCTTTGCAAGCAAACAAATAAACAGAAAGCTTGATCTTCCAGACCCTATAGTTTCTGTCTGAAAATGTGATTGTCTTTGTTAGACAATTGGTATTTAAAGACATTCTTTGTTTATCTGTAGGTATACATACTTTTTAAACGTGGTTAAGTTTGGGACAGAATGTAGTATGTTGTCTTTCTTTTCCCATGCTTTTAATTGCTAAGTTTCACATTTAGGAAAGTATCTAGCTAGCTTGTCACCCTGTTAGGGATCAGAGCTTACTGAGTCCTCACAGAGCCCCCAGAGCAGGGCAGCAGAGCAGCAAGGGTACAGTCGCCCTCTCTGAGGTAGCATATGCTGGATGAAATCTCCTGGAGCAGAATAGGAGTAATCCATCTCCTTTGGAAAGATTTTGGTTAAAATAAGCTTATTTTTCATTCCTTTATGAAGCATTTAATTTTAAATGTAGGGTAAAAGTTGTCAAAAAGTCCCAAGTACTACTGTGTGTAAGAACAGCAGTCAGATGATCTATCATGTGGAAGATTACCTTGATTTAATGTAAGGGAAAACGCAGTTTGTTGAACTCAGAGACAAATGAAGCACTTATCTGAAAAGTAATTTTAATGAAAAAATTATGTGTGATACATACATGTTCTTCTGATTAAGCTTATTAAAGTTAGACAGTAAGATTTCCTGGTAGAAAGCTCCCTTCTGTTTTTATGAAAACTCAACTGTATCCCTTTATTCTCTTACATTTGCATTTTCTTTTAATTTATAAAATGTTTGGATCTTGTGAAGAAGAAAGAATTAATAAAGATTAGGGAGAGAGAGAATGAGAATGAATGCCTGTTTGTGTACCTGTACTTACACAAGGAAGAGAGCTTATACTTGTCATGTGTGAGTTACATAGATCAGTAAGACTATATGCTACAGGAGAGACTTATTAAGAAAAATTTGATAGACAAAAAAAGTATAAAAATCATCATTTCTTAAATCTAGCCTAGATCTTTAGTTAAGTATGATTAATTTACTCGTGCTTCAAAGCCATCTCTTAAAATCACTACAAATAATACTACATTTTCAAGAAATAAAGTAGTGAAAACATTTATTTCTAAGCAATCAGAACTTTTTTTTCCTACTGCTTTTTTCTTTCATTTGTTTTCTCTTTTATGGCCCCCCCCCAAAAAAAAATGAGATATTTTAGCTTGAAAAAGAGTGCTTCTCTTTCCTCATTCCAAGAAAAAATGTTCTTTACTCTCAGACCAAAATTTCATGCGATTTTCTCCAGAAAAGACTCATTGCTGAAATTTTATTTTTTAATGAAATGAGATCTAGTGTTTTCTTTGTTTTAGTACAGTATACTGACATTCTTCAGTAGCATAAGGTGTTATAATTAGTTTTTCCTATTTTTGAGGATCAGTTTATTAAAATACATGATTATAGTTAGGCAAAATCTAAGATACCTTTTATTTGATATCGAAACTGAATAATTTTACTGCAGGGTCTCTGCATGTGTCCTCTGAACAAGAATATGATGCCAGCAAAAATAGGGCAGTAAGGAAAGAAAAGGGTTTGGTGAGGCTGTGTTTATTCTTCAATAAATCACAGTCACTATAAGTGACCTGCTGACTTCAAGTTCTTTAGGTCAAGGAACCCTTTGCTATTCTGCAACTTCACCTCTTTGCTGAGCCTCTTAATCAAAAGTGTAAAGCCAGAAAGAACATCAAACAATCAAGAGCTGGATGATTGGATTGGCTATTTTAAATGACTACAGCTATGGCTGTGACAGATTTGAGGATAGATTGCATTGTCTCAGCCTCACTAAGTAGGTTGAATGGTTTGAGCATTTTGTGAAAAACAGCTCCCCCTCTCAAAAAATTTACATGAAGCCATCACTCCAAGATACTTTGACTATTAATTTACTACATATGTAAAAGTTTCATGGATTAAAAAAAAATTCTAGTATACTGATAGCTTTTCTTTGCCATAATAAATATAAATTATATTTTTAATGTCTTTACTATATTAGCATATACTTGCTGTGCTATTTTATTAAGGCTTTTATCATAATCCAGCCTGGTAATTTGTATTGGTTCTTGTGATTTTACCTGTGCTGTTAATGACACATTTAAAGGTGAGAGGGATACAAACCAAATTAAGGCACAAAGAATTGAAGATTAACCAAAAGTAAACACTGATGCAGATTCCCTTTCTTTTCTGCAATTTCTAAAATGCATGGTTTCCATGATGGTAATAGATGGTAATAGAGGAGAAAATTTAGGCGGATGAAATCAAAACCAATATCTGGATCATTACCTTGAGATTGTTTGCTTTGGTTTTAGTTAATGAGATAATAATAGAAAGGAAGCTATCCTGTCCTGTACTGGACTAGAAGCAGATCTGGGAATTTGTATGTCTGAAGGCAATCTAGAAGCATATTCAAGTATTTATGAGACTGCCATGGGGTTTTGTGGGCAAAGACCCCCTGTACTTAGGCTGTTGGTAGAAAGGGAGATAGCCAGCAACCTTATTTGACACAGGAAAATCCTAAACTAGAAAGGTACTGGCAAACAAAGGAGAGGGAAAAGAAAAGCTACACATGGCTTAAAATTCTTCCATAATCGACAGTATAACTTGTTAATACGTATCATATAAACAATGGGGTACCTCCATTAGGGTACTGGGGTGAATTAAGGCCATATGACCATGCAAGACTGAAAGAGATAAATTATTTTATCTGCCACAGTAAAAAGTAAAGCAATAATTTTAAAATCAACAATGTTACTTAGAAGTTTACACAGAAGAGCCAACCAATAGACTCTATAGAGAATCATGATTCACAGTATACAAATGTTCATGATTTTTCGCTCTAGTAATTAGATCTAGACAGGAAGCAACTCTCAAAATACTTTTTAGATGAAAATGAGCTCTTGAAGCAGAGGAATCATGCACAAAGCAGTCCATTTTATGAAGACATTTTTAGCATTTTTTTTCCCTTAAAATTTATGGAAGATATTTCTCTCTTCTTTTTTTTTTTTTTTTTTTTAATTTTTCCACTTCAAGCAAGCCCTTTACTTTTCGAGAAGCAAATTCTAGGACAGAAAAATGAAAAACAATCTGACCAATCTGTATTGCTAATGCATACATGAAAGATCTTTCTCTATGAGCTCTACTATTAGAATAAGAGCAAAGGAAAACTACTAAGATGGAAGGCAGACACAATATGCTTCTAAATTTCCTTCAGAGCTTAAACATCCCCTATCTGCTTACCTCTCAACAAAGAACAGTGCAGACTCCTTTCTATCATGAGCATTTTATATAAAAACAAGCTAAACAAACTGATATTAATAATCAGATACTGGTTTCCATTGTATCTGCCTCCCTATTCATGGAACATACATCTTCGTCATGTAAGCTATTTCAAAAACTGAGATGGGAGTTACATGGTGTTCTTATCGCTGACTGATCAGACACTACTGCAATACTTCATTGAGCAGAAATATGGTGCTGTATTACAGCAATTTATTATCCCCATTCCTGAAGATTTTATGCATAAGCAGAAGAAATTGGCTTTCTATGCTTTAAAGAAAAAAAAACAAAACAAAAACTAGAAAATGAAGGGAGACTCAGACAAACACACAGACATTACAACTACGGCTCAGTGTATGTATTTATCATGCTCTTTTTTACTTGCTAGAAAATATTTTTTATGAAAATTTTAGTTTATTTCGGATCTAACTACCTTTTATGCCATGGGAAATACAAAAAACAATTGTTCCAATATAAGACTAATAAAAAAAAAAAAAAAGCCAAATAGCTTCCAGAAAAATATTTGATCACTAGTAGTGTGTGTGCTGAAATGTTCTTGGCTCCCTTAAAAAAGAAAAAAAAACAAATTCCAGGTTGAAAACTCTCCATGGCTGTTATAGTTTGACTCATTCTATTGAGGCTAAGATTATAAAAAAAATGTATTTCTGTGACTTGTTGTGCCAATATAAACAAATACAAGTCCCTTCCTTGGTCATTTGCAAACTTATTTGGAGAAACTCTAGAGATGAGGAGAATGATTGAATGCAATAATGTCAGAGGGGAAGAGAAAAATAGAAGTATGATGTATGAAAATTATGACAAGATGGGGGGGGGAGAAGACTGAAGACTGGAAAAAGTTTAAATCCATTGAGAAGTATTGGTAACATTCATCTGCTGTGGTTGGTGGAGAAGATGACACTGGAGAGAAAGACAGAGTGATCCAACTATGGCTACAATGGATAACCCAGACTTCACTAATGTCGCTTTTCAAGACTGGGGTGTCTCTAACATTATGTTATCTGTAATAAAAATAGTTTTTTAAAAAGTAAGGTTTGTCAATGCTTTCTTAAGAGATGAGACATACTGAGTTGAGTGCAAAGATTTGGATCCATTTTGAGATAGACTATATGTTCCTCTTCCCTCCCCATGTCCTTGGACCAGTTCCCATCCTATTTGGTTATCTAGGTCTCCTATACTGTTAGTTTACTGATGTCCTCACTTACATGGATAGGAAACCTCCTGTGGCTGTGTTTGGATATCTGTGGTCTTCTTAGTTTGTTTTACACCTATGCAAGAGATTCAGATTTCACCAGGCAACTGGGTGTGTTAAGCACCCCACATTATATTGGTCTAATCCAAAGGGCTATCAGATCCCCGGCAACCATGGAACATGAGATTGTCCCAGTTTGCTGTCAAACTGTTTTACTGACTGTCCTTTAGCAAGTAGCTAAAGATGTCTGAGGCTGTGGCAATCAACACTCAGTATGTGGAGGTCAGAGCGCTGCTTCAACGTGTGCCATCAATTCAAGTGTAGCTTGGGTTTGAGGGTTTTTTGGGTGTTAAGAAGTCACTGGACTTGTTTTTACTGGCAGATTCTGTGTGATGCCAAGGAGGCTACCTAAACAGGGTATCCAGTGTCTTGGACACTGCTGATCTCTTGTGTATTTGTTTGGGAGCAAGTGTCCACTTTGGATAAAAAACAACAGCCAAACAACAAGACTGATGCTATTTTGTTCTGCTGGTCTTTTGCACTTTAATACAGGATTGATTCCTCCCTGTATTTCAGTAATCATATTCAGAGACAAAAGTAAAGAAGCAGCACACTCCTAGTCCTTAACCCAGCTAAAAAAGTTCAGTAAATGGATTAGAAGAAAAATATTAGCAGACCTGAGCCTCACCTCTTCTAAACCATGTACCCAAAGAGTTTCAAAACGGTGGACCCCAGGACTCTTTTATGTCATAGTTTGGGCCATCAGCCAAGGGACTCCTCCACCCACCACCCCCTTTAGACATTTGTGTCTCATTAGCTCATGACAAATTATGTGGGTTTGGTGATATAATCTCATACAGCATGACTCAATACAATTTCTTGTTATAAAGAACTTTTCTTGGATGTATAGAAGCTTGCTTAAATGATTGACTATCCCTGCTACTTGCAAACCAGCAGGCAGTCTGCTGGCCCATTTACCTGAGTATTTTCTCAAGTACGGTAGTTTTGCACAATTATTCTACCATGGTGGTTCTTGTGCTATGGTAAAGGTCATATAGCATGAAAAATTATAGAAGCTGATATATTTTTCTCATACTTAAGTGATATTTTTTCAAGTGGAACAAGGGGTGACTTAGTGAACTAATCGCTGCTCTTCGACATACACAATGGCAGTGAAATAATGCCAAAAAGGCATTGAAGGTCCCTTGCAGTGGAGCATAATTATTGCTTTTAGCTTGGGTTTTAGAGTGACTTTTAAAGAATGAGCTCGGAGATCACACCAGCTGGAACTTTGAAATTCTGTCTTAGTCCACTAGATGGTGATCCTTTTAAATTAGGATTCGGATAACTAAAAAAGACTGAGGCCACCAACCAAAAAAAGGCCCCACACTTGAGTACACAGAATAGAAAGACTTGGTTACAATATGACGTGATTTACATCATAACCTATACCAATGAATTCCAAACGATTGTTGAGCATATGACTGCACTGTGCCCTCAGCATTACATCAACAGAAGTAGTGACACCCAGTGAATAAGAAAACTAAACTTGATCTCAGTCTTTTCTTGCTGCAAAAGAGTTTGCAACTTCCAAGTGGCAAACACCTTTTGGAAACAAATAATGACAATTGCAGCAAGGCGCAGTGATTATTTGAGGCTGCCTTAATCACACAGACTATTTGGTTTTCTGCACAGCATGCACAGAATGCCATATCTAATATTAACGTAAGACAAAGGGTTAGGGTACAGTAATAGAAATGTTTTATTAAACAAATATATTTACATTTCTTCATCTTCTTTTTAAATGTGTGCCTGTTGTTTTCATTTAAACACAATGCAATCTTTACAATTGATATCACAAGAATACAGCTACATGCATGACTTAGTTGGTCCTTGGCAGTAAAAAAGATGAATTTTATGAAGTTTAACAAATGCAAGCATTTGTTTATCTTTCTAATTACAGTGTTATTAGTATTTTTATTACAACACAGGACCCCTTCAACATACTCTACATCTATAGAGTGGATTTATGTAATTTTTCAGACTAGCTTGATGATGTTAAAAATCTAGAGAAAAAAAATAAATTCATGCAATCCCAGAATATTTTGTTTTCTGGAATCCTATATACAGTAAGGACTTGGATGGAACAGAATAGTGTTTTAATTGTAATTTCTAAAAAAATCATAGCAACTGATGACTCTCAAAAGCAATGAGGACTTACTTTTAGACATTCACCTATTTATTTGTTTGAAATAACATCATTTTTTCAGCTATAAGACAGCATCACATAATGCAATGGCACCATACAAAAATAAATATTAATTTAAAGGAGAGATGATGTTACCCAAAGAAAAAGATATACACATCACTGCTTGTAAGTTTCTAGTATGTAATATGCTGAAATTATTACATTATTCACCACTCAATTTTCTTTCATGGGAAGAAAATAAAATTGTATTAAAAACTATCATATTTAGGGGCTATAACTGCAGGTTTATAAAGGACCTAAAGTATTTCTGAAAGGCATAACTCTATGAATGTATAAAATTTAATTCCACACTGAAAAAAAAATCAGAACTAGGCACAATTTTTAAATATGACTTCCAACATGTTCAGAGTTGGATGAAAAAAAAAATCCCAAAACCAAAAGCTTGGGTTTTTTAGCAGACTACAAAACAGAGATGCCAAGTGCTTCAGAAATTCTGAAATGGCAGGCACATAATCACTACATTTAAAGATAATTGTACTACACTTACTGCTTCAGTTTACTGTGTGCAAACACATACTGTATGCATGATAGATCTAAATGTACATTTGTTCCATCAGTACATGAACTGAAACTCACTCAGCATTTGGGAAGTTCAGGCAGGAACTGGATTCCCTTTAGTCCAAACCTGGGATGCATTAGTTTCTTCATGTTAGTTTTACATTTGCTATATTGTAACAGAATGCCAAACATTGTATTCAAGATAAACCCACTATGAAATCGTGGGGTTTCACTGTATTGCTTTTATATGCTGCCAAATCTGTTGTGAAAATGCCATGTATAAAATAATACAATAACTGAAATTGTGCTTAGGCACATGGCACAACATAGTGATTTACACAAGAAAGAATTATTTGGAAGAAAAAAATAAGTTCTGCAGACATACTACTCTAGTGCATTTTTAAAAACAAATCCAGTAAAATCTTGAAATAATTGATCTTTACTTCACACTCATTCAGGAGAGTATTTAGACACATGTTTAAATAAAAAACATACAAGTAAGCCTATCTGTAGTCAGCAGGGAACTTGCAATATCTGTAAGCACATACTTACATACTATTTGCACTGCAGGATTTAACTACAAATCCCTTTCTGCACGAGGTGGATTGCTCTGCACTGCCACTAACCACTTCCTTGAATACAAGGGCACAGTTAGGTGATGCAACAGCACAAGTCACTGATCTAACATAGCTGCTTCTCAGAGCATGACATTTTCTTTCTTACTCTATTTATTAATTCCTGCTCTCTTTTTATCTCTTTAAACTATTTGCTTGCAGAAATGATCTACAGCTACTGTTCAAATGTTAACTAAAAGTTGGTACCCCACCAGAATGTGTACTTTAGATTAAGTCACTTAAATAAGGGAAGATGTGAACTACAAGGCATGAGGGTCTGAAAGGTTTAGGATCCGATTTTGGTTTCTTCTGTTTCATTAGCCTTGCTAGGAACAAAACAGTGTTCAGATAGACACCTTTAAGTTACAAATCTTCCTACCCAGCTTCCCATGCTTCTTTGAACCTACAACAAACAAACAAACAAATACATTTATATAGTAGCTAAGAGTCTCACATAGTTTTGAGGATAAAATCAGGCAAGTGATGACAGAATCGCTTGCGCCCCATATCTCTGCACTGAGAAACAGAGCTGGAAACTCACAGAAATGAAGCTTCTTTATGAGATAAGTTGGTACTCTCTAGAACAATGATAAAAAAAATCTTTTTTTCCCCCCACAATTTTTTTTAAATTTTTCATAGCCAAACACAAATACTTCCAAAGTAATTCCCTGCAAAGCTTTGCAAACTCCAGATTCTGCAGTGTAGTTTTTGTAATATAATAAATGAACCTCACGCAGTAAGGATGTCTTAGCTTTTAAACTCCTTCTAAATGCATTTGAATTTTACTGCAGGCTCTTTTTCTGCTTGATCTCTCTGCAGAATTCATAAATGGCCTGAATCTGGTATTAAATTTGAAGCTGATTCTGTCTAGCCCTTTACAGAACTGGATACTTAATTCTCTACATATTTAAAATCATCCCCATAAATGTGTTTAAAATACTTATTATAATCAACTGAGCCCTTATGAGCCAGTCAGCACTTCAGTTTTGGTGCAAAACTGAATTATTCTGTTTTAATCCCCATAATCTCCACAATTTTATTTTGCAGTTTTACCTTATGATATAGCATGACCTCAGAACTGTTTAGGTTTTGCTTCTTGGTGATGGTGGTTTTTTTTTTATTTAATTTTATTTTTTCTCTTTTTTTTTTTTTTATCGTTGAGACTATATAATCTAGAGAATAAGAAATGGTAGGCCTTATCCTACCAACATGTCTAATAATCTACAGCTCTAGCATTGAGACAATCAATACATAAACAAACTGCTCACTGCTGGTCTCTAGAAGTGAAAAACATACTTTCATTAGACAAAATCATGAAATCTGAAATACGTCATGGATAAAAGCACAAATAAAAGTAGATCAAATCAATGTAATGACATCTGAGCTTTTTACATTGATGTTGGGAATATTTTGGCTTTCTTTCATTCACTGTACCAGGCAAATTTCCATTAAGTGAATTCTATGAAGCCTCCAAGAAATTTACATAGTATCTGAGTTCAGATTTACCTTTTGTTTTGAAACTCAGCCCAGCTATATTTGAAGCTTCATCTAATACAGGAGCATTTCCAATTTGATCCAAACCAACAGAATAAAAATATCAGTGGACTACAGCTTGGATTTCTGATCAGATTTCCTAGAAATCAGGATGACATTAAATCCATCACCCAAACAAAAAATGTCTTCTTGGTGTTTTGCTCCTCGTAATATGATTTACATGTAGACTTGAATCTTAAATGTTTAAAATACTTTCTATCACCTCTTTGTCTTTGATAGCAATTAGACTGAATTTGAAAGCTCTATTAGTTTAACATAGTTTTCCTACTTGTTTCTTTATATAATGTGTATTTGCAGATATACAACATTCCTTGTTTTTCTTCTTTTTTTTCCTTTTCTTGTCTTTTTATTTCCCCCCAGAATATCTATGCCAATGCCAATGCAAACTACTTGCATGAAAAAGTGCACAGAGTGTGAGGCATGAGATATGGAAATGAAATGCCCTTTGGTCTGAGGCGGCTGACACTGACCCAGGTATAGCTCTTGATCACTTCCCATCCCACACAGCAATTTCTATTACAACCATGTCAAGATCAACTTAGCCCAGCCCAGCCAAATGTACAGATTATATCTGGGTCCTTTGAGTCATGCTACAAAAAAAGGTGCAACAATAAACAAGTCCATGTGCATTCTCGGTCATAACTATGAGCAGAGTAACCCTTGAGATTCCTCACTTTGGCATTAAATAACAATTATAAAGGCTTTTAGAATTAAAGCAATACATGGAGGGACTTGAAATGTTAACAGCCCCAAGTAACTTGTCAATTGAAATAAGACTCATCCCTAGTCATAAATAAATAATCTCTTTCCTGGTCTCACTTCCATGCCAGGATCAATATCTCTTAACATCTTACTTATTTTATTACTGCTTTTGGTTTTCTGGGACTGATTGAAAGTTGCTCAGAGGAAATCTTTGGTTTTGCTTAAGTGTCCGTGACATTTAATCATGACTTTCCTTGCAGTTTAATTCCAACCAGTCAATCAGTTAATCCACTTCAATTGATTCTGTGCTCTCTGTTATTGGCTTGCACTCATTGGGCATCCTCTGGTGTCGACTCAGCTGGGTAGCTTGTGTGAAGCTCCTCTCACACCTCTCGCACCTGGTGAAGGCAAGAGAGAAAATTGAGACCAGGGAACTGCTCTGGGAGGTGGGTGATGGGCTTTGTCACATCCTGCCTAATCAGAACAGACACTCAAAAGTGGCTTCAGATTTTACTGGCTCAAGAGGTTTAATTGGTGGCTACTTCCAAGGCCTTGATGCCTATGATGGGACAAGGCCTGTCTGATTCAGAACAGAGGAATCTGTCAATAGACAGGGGGAAGGTGATTTCTCCAGAGAGGCCTGTCCTGCTGTAGCTCTGATCACTGTCAGTTCAAATAGATAAAGAACAAAAAGAGATTTTTAGGAGTGAGCCATCAAAGAAGCAGTTTTCTGCTCTGTAACCCCTAAGAGAAATTGATGACAAATAGAATTTCACCTTCTGCTAATTTAAAAACCACAATTGCCTATTGGAGGATGAGAAATCACAAAGCAATAATCATTCAGTTCTAGAACAAGAGAAAACTCTTTGTTTGTCTGATCCGACTATGTTAGTGGGGTTCATTTTAAAGAGGCACACAGAGTTAGTGGTTATTTAATTACCCGACAACATCCGCACTATTTCAGAAATCTGTGGATTGAGCAAGAACTCATAACAGTCACCAGTGTCTGCTTCACTGTCTTTTATGTTCACTTATCTTTCTACCCTGTCCTTTCTTAGAGAACCAAAATCTGCAAAAAAAATTAATGTGTGAATAAATTAACAAAGTAATTGAATTTTGGAAGGGATAGGAGAGGGGTTATTGTTGAGTCAC
The DNA here is from genome assembly GCF_001604755.1 of Lepidothrix coronata. Lineage (NCBI taxonomy): Eukaryota > Metazoa > Chordata > Aves > Passeriformes > Pipridae > Lepidothrix > Lepidothrix coronata. The sequence continues at coordinate 6,423,767 of NW_016690198.1, read as the reverse complement.
AAATATGGATGCAGCATATTCTTCTTGTATTGTGTTTTCTCCAAAAGTCATCTTTGATTTAATAGTATTGTGTGATGCTTTATCTTCAAAGAAGATTATCATAAAAGTATCACAAAAATTACTTCTTCACCTTCAAAGGACAAATGAAGAAAAAAAAGGATTCTAATTCATATTAATCTTTCTCTCTCCCCTGATGTGAATGATAGAAAGTGAACTGTGAAGTGTAACTGATCTAGCTGCTTATAATAAAAAGAAAGATATTTACACATATGCATGATTGTAGGTGTTCTTCACATTACTAATTTTTAGTAATAAAGTTCTGCTTCAGGAATATTTAGCACAGACATTACAGAGTCATTCATCCAGGTTACTGTCCCAATCTAAAACGTCAACACTTTTAAGTTGTGTTTCTTTGATTGTCTTTCATGGAATATTTTTAGCATCCTGTTCCACTGTTAAAAACTGCACTGTGATCTTGACAAATGTAAAATGTCAGCTTTAATGTATCAGACCTATCAGCTCAATGAAAATAACTCAGAAGTATTGATTACTTAATGATTTTTTGGGTATTCATTAACGTCTATGTGCAGATCATCCACTCTCCAGAGCTCCTGAAGTGCTGATGACACATTAGTGTACTGCTGATTGTTTATTAGAAAACTGATTAGTTACTGGATGAGTGTGTCAAAATATACTAAATTTCATTGCCTGACAAACTTGCAAATTATTGTATTATTTTTAGATACATATATATATATATCTATCACAGAAGCATTAGAATCAATTTTAAGACTGGGGGTTAACTTAGTCTGTATGAGATATTACCGTCTACTCAAACTTGATAGTTTTGTTATTTTGATGTCTACAAAGACAAGTACTTTGCTTCCTGACTAATAGGAGGCTTGAATCCTCACCTAACCAAGCTGTAAATGATACAGTTCCAAAATAACCTGCAAAATCATGTGTGGCAACACCTCACTATAAGAGCCTGGCCAAATAAATGAAATACAAGGCATCAGGTTGCCCAGGCACCATCAGTCATTGAGGTAAAGACTAAAGGTTAATCAAAAGACAAAATTACTCACTAAAACCATTGGGCATGAAGCTGTGACAGGCCTCCTTATCCTTTCTGGAGCTTGCCTGGCAGGCTAGAGCTGGGCACTGCATTCACTCACCACCTTGCAATGCTCTTGAAAGCTCAGAGCAAGGATTACAGTATTTCTTTAAAATGCAAGTTCCCATCCTTTACCCACAAGATTCTTCTGCCATATGAGTGCTCTAACCTCCCAGGTACGGGCTGTTCGGATATACTACCATAAAGGCACAGGGAAGAAGGATGCTAAAGAGAGAACAGAAAAAGAATAAATCTCTTGCTACAAGCATCTACCCTTTGAATAGGAGAGATGTGGGTGCCAAATGTTGATGAGGGTCAGACTTTGCTGTCTGTGCTTACACAGCCCTTGGACACCAGTCAGGATAAAGCCTTTGGAAAGGTGCCTAATTTCCCTGTCTTTTTCTTGTACCTGGGTAACCTTCAGATGTTCCTTCAGTACCCAAGGTGCCCAGGATTGTCTAGGCGCTTCCAAATGATGTGGATGGTGTTTCCAGGACAATAGTTTTGGATATATAGATACCTGGCTTATTGACAGAGATCTGTATTAGGCTCCTGACTCCTCTTTTCAACGTAGTCCACAGAAGTTGTTGCTGGATACAAACTGACAGAAAAGGTGAAGATAATAGTGTCATAGCAGTCAGCATTACTGTCTCACAGGAGGTAGGAATAGGAGGAAGAGCAGGAATATTTTTCTCTTGAATTATTGTGTACTCTCTCCCTCTATCAACAATTCTTTCCCAGACAATCATAGCAGAATAACAACTGCCATAAGCCTATGAGATCAATAAGCATGTGTGTATGTAGGTTTGTGTGTGCATATTTCCGTACTATAAGCCATACACATGTTGTTGGAAATTTTAATAGTAGTCAAAAATGTCAGAAATGAAAAAGAGTCCATTTCTCATGTGACCATCCACAAAGTAATCATGAGGCTGAGCCCAAGCCTGACTACTAGACATATCAAATTTTGGTTAAGCCTCAAGTGCAGATACATGTATTGCCAGTAATTATACCTATTAACTGAGATACAACTTAATTTCCACTTAGGGCCATTCGACGGCATGTGAGAGTAATTTAAACAGTCTCAGACACAATGTAGATCCAAAGAAGCAATTCCAAAGTCCTCAAACAATTAGATACCATCAGTGAAAACTAGATTCCTGTTATCTTCTTTTACAATGTGTGTGTGCCTTCATTGTAATTGTACAGACCAATGTATTACAGCATTAGACCTCCTTAAACTCAGGACTTCAATCCACCACAAAGTTTCCCTATATGATTTGCTTGGGTGGAGGTGGTAAGCAGAACTGTTCTTAAATTCACAAAGAACATTGACAGGTTTTAAATATTTCTACAGTACTGTGTTTTTTGATTTTGTTTAGATAGCCCTCATTATCACTGGTCTGCTTGTTTACTTCACAGTACTTTGATGATTATAGACAGGATTGGTTTAATTTGCACATTTATATTAACCTCTGTGAAAGACTTTGGAGGAGGAAAATGCTGAGGGTCTATTTTAGGGGGAAAAATCTGCATTCAATACTGTCAAAATAAACACTTTAGGATTTCGTTCAAGAAAAACATTTAACACTACATTTTAAATTCATTTGAAGGGGTTAAAAAAAAACCAAAACCAGAAAAAAATATTGCAAAGTTGAGATGTCACTGCAGGTACAATGTTCCACCTGAAATGAATGCTCCCCAGTTTTATATGTCAGTAAGAATAAATGAAAAACACCTGAGTTATCACAACCAGAAAGAATCTTTCCTGTAATTATTTTGGTTTGAATCTGGCATATTAGATCTTTGCATAACCCTGATTCTGCAGGCAAGTCCCTTAACTATTTTTCAGTTTTACTAAAATGGAAGTGGGAAGCGTTGAGACGAACTTAAGAAAAGGGAGGTGACAAATAATTTTCCTTTTTCTCCTACCTTTTAATTTACTTAAGAGCTTTGTTCCCAGACTAGCAGCCATAGTGGAGACTTCAGTAAGATAAGAATACACAAAAACTTTACAGTGCTGACGCTGGCTTAATAGCTTGTGATGACATGAAAAGAAATCCCTTCTAACTGGACCTGCAGTCCAGGCAATGCAGCTAAAGCTTTGACTACAGATAACCTCACTTAGCATTGTTATCTTAATGAAAAGTAAATAGAAAAGTCTTCCACTATACATCCAAATTTACCTAGGACCTACAAAGAAAAAGCCTTCTCAGAGAAAAAGCTTTTTAACCAATCACAAACTTCCTCTTACATCACAATTTCTTTGAAATATTTTTAAATGCTGTTACCCTATGTTCACAATTTTTTAAACCAAATTCTGAAAATAATATACATACAAACATACTCAGTGTTTAAGACTGTCAGCTTAATCCACACTCACTGTAATTCGTCTTACAAAATAACTGCCATACTTACTTAGAAATCATGAGATTGCATTCATGGCAACAGCAAATTTAAAACTGAATTTAGTAACAACTTCAAAATTATGCCTATTATTTTTAAAATAACAGCTAGAATTTAAGTAATTTATCACTATCCATGCATGATCATTCTTTCTAGTAGTAAAATTATTAGTCAAGAGAATTGTGTGCATCATCACAAATACAGACTTTTTTGAGGTACAGAAACCATATCTCAATGAATTTTTCCATCTTGCACTTTTTTTGGTAAGTGTACACTCTAAATTCCATTGTAAATAAAGACTTAAAAACCAAATTGCATGATCAAGTGACGAAAGTCTTGTTTGTCCCATTTACGGTTGTTGTTTACTAGAATTTGTTGAGGACTTTTTTTCTAGGCTTTCTTACTACCTGGTCTCATGACCCCCTTATTCAAAAGAGAATCTGAATGGTGATAAGACATCAAGATGAGCTGCAGCTCTCTCTTTTTCTCCAGCAGAGAGTGTAGATCAGTTTCTGGATAAGTTTTGTGCCCCTCCTCTCTCAAATGCAAGCAGTCCTGTGTGGGAGGCAAATCTGCCCTTTTGAACAGCTTGCGGTATCAAGGCACATGTGCCCTCTTATCTGACTAGCAGTGATGGGAAGATCTGCAGCTCCAGTTTTAGCTTCATGTGAAATTACTAGTCAGCTTACTGTGAATACTTCAACAAGTCTTAGAGAGAAATTGGTACTACTGTTTGTTGAGCTTAAGGAAGAAATTAAATAAACATCTTGCAAGATTGAAATTATGCCATATATCATAAAGAAGCAGTACAGAGCATACACATTTTTTGTCCCTCTGCTCTGTAACTTTAAGAATAGGTAGACCCATCCTGGAATACTTAAATACTTCCACATAAGCAGGGTAAAACAAACAAAAAAAAAAAACAAATTCCAGATAACTGGTTAATTGTAGTACACATATTAGGCCCTTTCGCAGATGAAATTGTGCTGTAATCAAGACCATTTTGGAAAAGGGGGAAAAAATTGCTAAACCAAAGGGGAAAAATAATGACTCTAAATGGGGCAAAATAACAGGTCTATTGGAAACATGACAAAAACAGGATGTTAAGGAAAAAAATTAAGTGGAGTCAACAAGGTTACACATAAGTAACACATTAACATTAAATGAAATCTATTTTCCATTTTGACCTGGAAACCTCTTCCATTAATTACTAAAATCTATTTACACAGCAACTAGATAAAATCAATCTGATTGCTCACACCATTTTTGGTTCACTTTCTATGGGCTCTGAGCATTCAACATACTGGCTCAAGAGAAGTCAATATTTAGATGTTCTGAGTTTCCATGTTTTGCCTCCTACAACACTATCCTGGCCATGATTTCTGCTATGCAACTTCTTCTGTACTGGATATGCAGCATTTTGTTCCAGCTCTGTCCCCTTGCTCCCAGCAAAGACATGGATGGAGGCCATGCTTTCTTACAACCATATATAGAGGCAAAGCCGGTCCACCAGTATCTCTGCCGGGATTGTTATGAGGGGTTCTGACAGGCCCAATAACTGAGCTCTCTTACGTTAACCAGACAGAAAGCACAGTATGGCAAAAGTAGAAAAGACAAAAGGAGAAAAGTAAACAGAGAACAGACAGCACTTGGAGAACTGGGAAAGATGCACACCTTCTTCTACACTTATTCCCATTCTTCCTAGGAACATTCAGGCAGGTTCTAAAAGAAGTGATATCAATACAATATATGATGATATCAATATATTACTTTTGTTCCCAAGTGGAATTGTTCCAGGTACAACCTGGGTCTGTCAGTTCAGCAAAGAAAAAGACACAAATATGGGAACTATTTCTTCTGTCTTGGAGAACACTTCCTGTTAGGTAGTCAGAGTCTTGCACAACAAGGTAAAATAAGCCTGGATCAACTGTGCTGTAGATGGAGGTGAGCATAGAGGGAAAATTTCTGAGACTCAGGTGTGTGCTTAGCTTAAATTTCATTAAGCATAAACTGCAGAAATAGGCAAAGTCTGTTTAATTAAAAACTCTCTTGACAAGTCTGTTTAATTAAAAACTGTCTTGACCAGGTGACTTTTTTTTTAATATCTTGGAAAGCTGAGCACTATCAATTTATTATCATGATCTTACAAAACTTATGTCTCAAGTCAGAGTTGCATTTTGTATGCAGTGATTCTGAGACTAAAAGAAGATGCATATTTCTCTCCCATATTTAACCAGAGTCAAATTAGCTTTCACTTGAAGTTCCATCCAACTCAGCCTATAGACATCTAAGAAACATATTAATGTTCTTATAGCATGACTTGTCCCAGTCTTGATTGTATTTTCAGCTGTGGTTCTCTGGCAGCAGCTTGCCACTTAATTAAAACAATCAAGATCTCATCAGAGAAGGAAAAATTGTTCAGGGTTGTCAAGGAACCCAAAACCAAATCTGTTTTACTTCTGATTTTAACTTCACCACTAACTGTTTTATCTGGTAGTCTTGGCTTTCAAGGAAAACTCTGCCGAGTGCTGGGGATGCTACTGAACAGCAGCAATGCATTTTCCTCTCTAATCTCAGCTGACAAAGGCTGCTGGCTTCAAGTACTTACTTGAAGGGCTTTTCCCCAGTGTGTGTCCGGATGTGATTGTTGAGTGTTGTGGCACCAGCAAAGGCACGACCGCAGTAGCCACACTTGAAAGGCCTGTCACTGGAGTGCGTAACTACGTGGTTCCTCAGCTCTGAAGGTTGGGAGAAAGACTGGGAGCAGTGACCACACTGGTAGGGCCTGCAGTGGGAAAAAGAAACAGCACGTCATCAGTGCCTTTTGTTGACATGAGCAGGAAACCATATGGAAGGGAGCACCTGATCTTCCCATAACTTTCGAAGAGAACTGCAGGTGCACTTCTCTGAGTCTTTCTTGGGAGAAACATACCCAAAACTTCATAAGCTCTCCAACAAATGTAAAATTCTTTTACAGGAATTAACTGAGAGTCTATGGGCATGATGCCCCACAAAACATAATTCAGCAAGCTACTGACCCAGCAGTGCACATCAATATGCCTGCCTTAATTCTCTCAAACTCAGCATGGTACTCCTCAGCCACAAAAAAAATCCTCACACTTTGGAACTGAGGGTCTCATGAAACCCTGTCTGTTGGTGCCAGCTATAGTCTTACCTACAAATATCTAATTGTTATGCCTGTATTCTACCTGTATTCTGTAGCTGTTTGCAATTAAATTCTTTGTATTGCTTTGGAGAAATCTAGGTCTTTTGAGATCATGTATTTCAGTAAGAAACACTGGAAAAAGTAACCACCATGTTACAATTATCTGTCTATTTTCCTACATCTATTAAATATATTTGCATTTTATTAACATGTTTCTCCCACCCAGACTAAAAATGCCTTTTTTTAGGATCTTGGAAGGAAACATAGAACTTAGGTTTTCAATGCCACAGTTTGTTAAAAGCAAACATAACAAATAAACAAACAAAACTAAGTGATATGTTACAAACTGAGGATCATAACAAGCAGACTGCAGACACGGAAAGAAAAGGATACAAGACAGTAATGTGAGACAGGTCTGCTGAAATGCTAACTAAAATAAAATGTGAAGAAACAATGTTTATATATTTCTACTTGGTAATAGTGATTTAATATCAACATCCCAGAGGGGCTTTTTCCATTTCACATTTGTTTTGAGTTAGTGGCAGAATCCTAAATGCTTATCCAATTTTTTCTCTTAAAAAATTAAGATTTTTTTTTTTCTAGAGGGATAATAATAATTTTTACCCTACACAACATTTTAACTCTTGATGTCTGCATTTCCAGAGCCAATGGCCAACTTAGCTCAATTACTCTCTCTTTAAAAAATGCGTATGTTTAAATGGCTAGAAACCAAAACTAAAGGGAAGAAGACAATGGTGACCAAGCATGTACAATTCAATTAAGTGCAAAATAAAGTGAACTATCTCATTTGTCAAGTGAACTGCTTAATTGTGGCTACTTGCATCACTGAACACAAATACTATTATTTTACAGTGCTTCAGAGCACTGAATCCTGATTGTAGAATTTTTTAGCTTGATTAATAGCTCAGTATTCATCAATAACTCAATAGCTTACTACTTTAATTACTTGCATTTGAAAATCTACTCTCCAACAAGTTTAAAAGTAATATATAATAGCTGTGGAAAGGTAACTTATATAATGTGGCCCTTAAAAATACACAAATACGTGTAAAACAATATTTTAAGAAAATAATAAAAACTCATTATCTGTTTCTCTTATTGGAAGGCAAGTAGTAACATGCCTAGTTTTCTCCTTTCTTGAAGTGCAAAGTTATTTTGCACAGAAAATATTTTTCAAATTTAGCATGAAATGTTTAAAGCTGGTAAAACAAAGATGATTTGTGAATGCAGAGTTACTTGTTAGGATATTTTCATATCAAACACTTATAAGCAAAATAATGCAATAATGTTTTCTGTATCCAAGAAACATTGATTTTTTTTTTAATAGTGAAGCGGACCATTAACATCTATTAGCCTCTGGTTATCTATTTTTAATAGCTATTGTAAGAAATTATACAACACTACGTACAACCAATTAATCTTTTATTTTTTTAACAGTCAATATGATTAATTTCACACAGTGTAAATTCACACTGTAACTTCTCTGTAAACAGTCAAAATTCCAAACCAGTTGTAACTGAATGTTGTGATGTCAGGCAACATGGGTTCACCCCCTACATTGGCTCAAAATAAATGAATTCTTTACGAAGTACTCAATACATTTCACTGGCTGATGCTCAAGAAAACAAGCCTTGTAAGAAATCACCTATTGTTAGATCACTCTGACTATATTTTTTCCATTCATCTACATCTTGGGAGAAAAAATATTAAAGAAGTCACCCTTCTCTTTGTAGGGGATGCATTTCTCCAGTTTATACACAGGCAATGCTGATTAACACTAAAATGTGTAATTTTTTTAAAGCTTAGATACAAGACACAACTTTTGGATACTACTATTTTTCCAAGAGCAAAAAAAGTCATTCAGCAAGTATAAGACTTATCATTTTGTTCTCTGGTAACCATTTTACTGTGCTCAGAAATTTTTCTTGGAAGAAAATAAAATCAATATGTTGTTTTCAAAAAAAATGAAAGTGGTGCAGAAGGACTGAACATGAGCAGTGCTCGGTTCAGTGAGTACATTGACATGGGCAGATCACGCCTGCCTTTGATGTAGCAGTTATGTCTTCTGCCATCACTTTGGTCTGCACCAGGACAATGAATTGGGATGGTGACCTCTTTATAACAGAGGTTTGCAGACAGAAGGAACAGGGACACAGTGACAGAAATATTGGCCTTCATAGGCTGTACTTTCAAAGATCCGCTGCTAGACTGAATGCACTCCCAACTCAGAAAAACTAATTTCCACTGAAATAACCAAGAACTTATCATACCTTCTGAGCTTCAAGGTATCCTGTGAATCAAAATCTTCTCAGATAGTAATTTTAAGTTACATTTAAGAACAACTAAACTGATGTATAGCAATGTGCAGTTGAGAATGATGTTCTGACAGCCACCAAAAGCAGTTCTAATGTTTTTTATTAATCACCTAGCTACATATTTTTTTAGCTCTACATCTTTCTTTTGAGCTTGCAGATAGGAAATCTACTTACCTAGAAGCAAATTCTGCTGTTGAAGGAATTACACTGTTATTATTAATCCCCTGCATCATTGATCAGCTCTCTAGTTTTACTGAAAGGTATGATCCACCATCTTTTTCTAGAGACTCTAATCCTACAGTCTCTGACTATATGGTGGCCCACTATAGCAACATATACCATTTAAAGCAAAATTCAGAGAGCAACTCTAATGTAATAGTTTTCAGGTTTTGTAGTTATTTTATTTTGAGGTTTTCCAAGTTTTGCGAGTCACATTTACAAAATGAAAACACTAAGGAATAAATTTTGCTCTCTACCCTAGAAAATATACTGAATGATTTTGCTCCTTGGTAATGCGTTTTCCGGTCTTACAGTTTTATTACAATTGTAGTTGATTTTTTTTCTGGGTGAAACTATATCATGTATGGGACCAGTACAAAACACATATTCCCATATGGGGCTTACTGAGCCTCACCAAAGCTCATGCTTTGTGCAGGATATGTAGAACCCTCAACATGCACAAAGCATATGAATAGAGAAGAATAGAAAAATCCATATCTATGCAGCTGGAACAGCTACTGACAGATAACTGTACATTTAGATTGATACTTTTTAGATTTTTGTTAAGCAAAAGTAGCATAGCTTTTTTTATCTTGTACTATTCCTCTGCTAAAACAATATACTTTCCACCTTCTGACTCCCAAATATATCTACCCATTATAGATTTATTTTATATATCTTAAATTATTAATTCTCTGAATTATCTTGAAAAATCTTACCATTATTTTCCACTGAATTTTCAAATTACTTCTTCTTTTAAGAAGTGAATTTGGTCTTTTCATGGGACATATGGAATCCTAGTGCAATTCTTAGAAGAGAAATTGCTTTAATAGTGAGTTCCTGAATACTTGTAACTCTATCATTGAAACACTCACAGACCAGGCAGTTAATTAAAGTTCTGTAATTCTTTTCCTTTACAAACAGCTGGAAAAGCACCAGCAGAAAGAAGAGAGACTGGCATGTGGTTGAAAGGGCTTTTCTCCTTGTTGAGGACTAAGAACTAAAAACCCAACTTGATCATAGAATGATTTTTGTTGGAAGAGACCTTAAAGATCACCTAGTTCCAACCCCTTGTGCCACGGGCAGGAACACCTTTCACTGAAAGCGCCATCCAACCTGGCCTTGACAACTTCTCAAGATGGGGCATCCACAGCTTCCCTGGGCAAACGGTTTCAGTGTCTCACCACCCGCAAAGTAAAGAATTTCTTTCTTACATCCAATCCAAATTTACCCTCTTTCAGCTTAAAGCCATTATCCCTTCTTCCATCATTACATGCCCTCATAAAAGGTCTCTTTCCAGTTTTCTTTCAGGCCCCTATAGGTATTGGAAGGCTGCTATATGATGTCCCTGAACCCTTCTCTTCTCCAGGCTGAAAAACCTGAACTCTGTCAGCCTGTCTTCCTCCCTCTGATCACTTTTAGGATTCTCCTCATAACTTTCTCCAGCAGATCCACATTCTTCCTATATTGGGAGTCCTAGAGTTGGATTATTACTGAAGCCCTACCTGTTGGTTGTCATCAGCCACCTCCTTATTTTCCATGTCCCTTAACATAGTTGCCTGAAGGATCTACTCCATGTTCTTGCCAGGTACCAAGGTGAGACTGGCTGGGCTATAGTTCTCCAGGTCTTCCTTTTTCACAGTGGAGCTTATGTTTCCCCTTTTACAGTCAGTGAGAACTTCACCAGACTGCCACAACCTCTCAAATATGATAGATACTGACTTAGCCATAGACAGTGACTTAGCCACTTCGTCTGCCAGTTCCCTCAGGACCCATACATGTATCTCATCAGGTCCCATGGAGTTGTGCACCTTCGAGTTCCTTAGATGGTCTCCAATCTGATCTCCTTCTACAGCTGGGAATTCTTAATTTTCCCAGTCACTTCCTTTGCCTTCTGCGACATGGGTGGTGTGACTAGAACAATTCCCGGTGAAGACTGAGGCAGAAAAAAATTATTGACTACCTCAACCTTATTCATGTCTCGGGTCATGAGGCCTCCTGCTTCTCCCAGAGAGGGCCCACATTTTTCCTTATTTCCTTTTATCACAAACATAACTACAGAAGCTTTCGTTGTTCTTCATTTCCCTGCCCACATTGAATCCTATCATGGCTTCAGCTTTCTTAAACTGATTGCTGACTGCTTGGACAATCTAACTGTATATCTCACAGACTACCTGTCTTTGGTTCCATCCTCTGTAGGCTTCCTTTTTGTCTTTGAATTAATCCAGTAGTTCCCTGTTCATCCATTCAGGACTTCTGGTGGTTTTGCCTGACTTCCTCTCTGATGGGAAGCATTGCTCCTGAGCTTAGAAGTGGTGATTGATCTCAGGGTCTCAAGGCGTGGGACAGAGGACTCCATTGAACTGAGGACAGGATTTCACATTGTTATAGGGGGAAGGCTGCCACACCACAGCCTCTGCAAAAAAACAAAAGCAGGCCATGTTGAAGCAGTGCCAACACTGGCTTTCAGGACCAGGCCTTGGTACAGCACACAGCATTAAGAGCACACCTGCACTCAGAGGAGTTATTCTCACATAAAGCTATTTTTGAGGAATACCTTCTTCTAGCAAGTTGAACTAAGGCTAGAGAACCAAGTGACACCTCGGGATACTGCTAACTTGCACACAGAAACATCCCTAGCATCAGCGGGGCCATGGGTGGGCTACCTTCCCTGACTCTGGACTCCACATTCCCTGCTGCCTTGGTGTTCCCCTTAGTCAGCACAGCTGCTGTCCTGAGCACCTCAGGCACCAAACAGCAGCAGGGATGGCAGAGCTGGACCCACTGGGAGCTCTGGATCCTCTGTTACAAATTTTTGTGAAGAAACTAGCGAAAGCAGAAAGCTGGTGCACTTGAAGCATTTGCAAATGTGAAGCTGTCAGAGAGAGTTGCTGCTCTGTACACCCATTACTCTTATTAGCTTTGAGTGCTGGGAGTTTGCAAACCTTTATGAAAAGATTATGCAAGAACAAGCATTAAATTCAGCACAAAGTTTACTTTAATTGAGCAATACTCAATAAACAGAAAGAGACAATGCTTGCTCACAGCATTTATTTTTCCTAAGTCTGTTTTGGAGATGTTCAAATTAATTAATGGACTTAGGGAGAACCTCAAGGTCAAAGACACAGAACCTATAAAGAAAAATATTAACACAAAATGGACTGAGCCACAATCTTAGAGAAAAAGACCTATTAAATTGGTAACGTCAAGTTCTTGTTTAAAAAAAAAAAACACAAAACCAACCACAACAACAAAACAAAAACAAAAAAAAAAGAAGAACCTTAAAAAACCCTTACAATTTAACATTGAGTTGCTACAGCAAAACGTAAGTGTAATAATACCTTTTTAGTAAACAAGAATTGTGAGTGCCAGATCACACCCATAATCTATCAGCCATAGACACACTAAGAGAGTGGACTTTCCCTCAAATTATCAGCTTGAATACATGACAATCAATGAGAATATATATCACACAGATGTACATGTTGCATATAAAAATGTGCCACAGAGAGGTCTTAGGAATTGCAGCCAACTCCCTATTCTAAATCTGGTGATCATAGTGAGATGGAAGAGCTGTGTCATTTAAAAAGATTGCATCATTAACAGAAAAGTGGTTGCTGTTAAAAAAAAAAAAAAAAAAAAAGGGAAGAAAAAAAAAAACACAGCTGCTCTAAATATTATTCAGTATGATAAAGAGTTTTGGTTACCCCTTTTTTGAGCCTCCCAAATAGAAGTCTCCTGCTGCAGCAGAAGGGAGGAAATTAAAAAAAAAAAATAATTAAAAAATAAAATAAAACAAAACAAAATGAAAAAAACCCAAACAAACCAAAACACAACACAACAAACAACAACAAAAACCATGAAAATGGATTTCTCACTTTTTTTTCAAGAAATAGTTTCTCAAAGTGTCTCTGTCTAGTCAAGGCTTAAAAAAAGTCCCAAAGGCTCAGAAAGTCCCAGAATTCAAGACTAGACGGATTTAAATCTCCACCTCCCCTATCTACTCCAACCCCAGTTACCATTAAGTTCAAAGAGAAGCCCTAAAAATGTAACAAGATAAAAAATCTAGTGGAAAGTGAGAAATAAAACAAAAGTAAAACAGTAAATATTTTAAAATTAGTTTAAATAAAAATCTTAATCTTAAACTAAAAGAGAGAGCACAGCAAATGATTTTAATATTTCCCCCTATTTTGGATTTATATTTTTAAATTATTTTTATTTATTATTATCTGCCTGTTAAATAGGACCATTTATTTCTTACTGCCTAGTTGAATTAAGAATATTATGGCCTATTTTATGTCTATTCTCATTCAGATTCTTTCTGAAACTATGTTATAATATCTTTATTTGGATTCTCAAGTCTCGAGTGGTCTGCTTTCCTCAAATTTCAGACCACAAATTGGATTCCTGTATAGATTCAAAGATGTTTTCCCTGCACCTCATGCTGTAGGTAATGAGCATTTTTGAAGAACAAATACCAAACCAGAACAGATAGCCTAAAGTTACTTCCTAGAGATGACAGGCCCTGCTGCTTCAGTCACATCAAAGATGCAGTGACTGGTGTGTTCACAAATTGCTGACAATAAATGGGGAGTTGTTTATCAGCTGGAGTGGTGCTGCAGATATCCTTGAGAAAATACAAACCAGAGAGTTGCATCCAGTACTTAAGGCTGGCAAGGAGGTATTCTTTCACAAATCATACCTTACTTTCTTGTCTCCTGGAAGTTTTGCACAACTCTTAAGGAAGTTTTCATCTAGAGGAATGCAATGTGTTTAAGAAAACTAAGACAACTTTTTCTAGACACAGTATCCCTAAATAAGCAATTTACTGATCTCTGTTAAAAGACAAAAAGCTGCCTATGATATAAACTCAACCTGTAATGATTTAGCCAGGGATATGAGATCCCAGATCCTAGGGCAGTTATGATCTGCAGTAACTGTTATTTTGGTAATTTCAAATATAGCATGAATTGCAGTGACTTTAAACATAGCATGATAATTTTCCTACTATGTTCTAGGGTATTCTGAACTAAAGTGTTTGAAAGCATGGGAGAGACTGAATGGTGAGACATCATGAATCTGTACCCTGCTAACGATGATGTTCCCTTCTAAGAGGGAAGATCTGAAATCCAGTCTGTGTTTCAGACACTATTTGACACAAGATATTTAGTACAAAATAAATAAAAATAAATAAAATTCATTTGAAAAATTAAATCTCTCACCTCCAAGATCTTTTATCTCCAAGATGAAATAGCTAAGAGTAAGACAAAATTATCCTAATTTTCTTTCTCTGGCAAATTGAATATTTAGCTGGCACTTAAAATGAAGAACAGTCCCTTTAAGTGAGACTCTTTTTCAGTTAATTATTATCTGCAGTTTCGTTCCTCATAAAGGAAGACATGGGCTCAAGTAAAAGAAAGGATGAAATCTAGGTGTCACACCTCATCGGATGAATCACTGAAAAAGTATGTGAGAAGCCTCACAACATGCCTTTTCTAGACTCTAGACTCTTCTGGACTATTGCACCATTTTATACTTTACAGTATGCTTAGGATATAATACTGGAAACATGAGAGTCCATGTGGACCTTTTGAGACAGATATTCTACACTGTAACATTTAAATTAGTAGTTGTGTCCCACAGCTTTAGCAAGTCCTCACAAAGGCATTTGTTTCTGCTAAGGCCAGCATAAAATTCGGAAAATGTTGACAGGGCTTGTAGGTATTCACAGTATTATCAATTCTTTAATTTTTTATGAAGATTTGTAATGGAATCTTTGCCCATGCTTTACATTTCTTCCAGAAAAATGGGTTTATTCTCTAGCACCTCCACTCCCATAGAATCACACAAGCATATGTGTACACTTAGATAACCACAAAGAGACACAGACATGCATACAAACACATGCACAGACTCACTCTTTGCTATTTTTTGGTAGTATTTTTGTTAACTGTAATTCACAATTAAATGCTGCTTTTAGAACAACCTTCCAGGGATTCAGCTGTTCTGTTCAAATCTTCACAGCTGAAGAAGAGACAAAACACTGGCAGCCTTTTTTATTGAATTAATTTGATTTTTTTCTTTTGTCCTGCCAGTTATCAAAATTGTCAAATAAACCAGCTTTGATTCATAAATAATGGTTCCATTATATTTACTGTGCCACCGGTCAGAGTACCTGAAATTTTAATTCACTTGTTCAGCTAAATTTCATCCTCAGTTCACAGCCATAAAATTCTGTATTGACAAACTTTCAAACCAACTTTGACTCTGAGGTATCTAGTCAACATTTTTCTTCTGTGTGGATATTAGTTTATTGAATAAGTGGCATCTGTTTTCCTCCACATCACTAGTGGAGTAGGTATTTCCTTTTGACAGCTTTGTACGATTTATGGGTTTGCATGCTATGAAGAAAAATAGTACTAAGCAAAAAATTCCAATTCATTACCTCTTAGTACTTAATTAAGTTCATACACATTGCACACTATAGCTGAACCCTGAAATGACTGTGACAGCCACTGAGCAGCAAGTTAGATTATCTTTGGAAGACAGAGAGACTTTTAATTATCTTGACCTCATTTTTTCCATCTATGATATTCATAAATTTTCATTCTATTTTGTTGCCTCCATCAGATGTACCAAACCACTCTGAAAACAAGATTATATCCTTAGCTATTTCCTTTTATCTGCACATTTAGGCACCAAATGTTTTTACAAATAGTGAAGTCAAGCAATACTTTTTATCAGCTTACTTCACAAAGCTGCAGATGAATTATGTCATATGGGGTCCTCGTAATAATGGCTTGGTTTTGAAAATGATAACAGCTTGATAAAAGAAGAAAGCAGTGGATCTGGCTATCAGTAGATACAGAAATAAAGAGAGCCTGGGCTTTACCTGTCAGGGTTCTGTGTACACACATGCATCTGTAAGAGGATCCGCTGGGTGAAAGTCTTAAAGCATTGCCCACATTTCCAAAGATGCCAGTCACTGAACTCAGAATTTAGTTGGCTTGTTGAAGTTGGGCTTGCAAGAACTCGTTGGTTTTTGACACTGATCTGGTTAAATCCTGACTCGATGGACCCAGACTTATCCAGGAGAGAAAAATTTCTGCTACACGGAGTCTGTGGAAATACTACGGATCGCTGTGGAGTGGCAGGGGATAGTTTGCTACTTTTATTAAATGGCTGTAGGGTGTCTTGTCTGGACATGGCCTCCATTACAGTCGAAGGGACATTCACTGGGAGAAAAGAAGAAAAGTATATAAGATCTTTTTTTATGCCTTTTTACAACTAATACGGTTTTGGGAGAGACCAAAAAAATATCAACATCCATTTTCTTGACACTACAATTAAACAATTTTATTTTAACAATGCACAGAAAGAAAAAAAAAAAAGTGGGCTTGAATCTGAAAGGGTGGTGCTGATTCTGTGACACTGAAATGAAAATTCATGCAAAGGGCTGTCTTAGACCCAAAGGACCCAGAGAAGCCTTACTGTGATATTCATCTATTACACAATGGGATTGTCATCTGAAAGAAAACATTGCTGCACTTGTATATTGCCCTGACTCTGTATATTGCAGTCAGCATGTCTGACTGCTATACTGCAGACAAGCATGAATTTTGAGAGCATGGGGAAAAAAAATCCTTTCTCGGACACGCCTTCAAATACAATAGGGCTTAAATATCTACTGCAGCAATAGTTCTCTTATCGTCTTAAAGGGCAGCCTCTAAGGATATTATACTATTACATGTCACAAATAGCCACACTGCCAATACAGCAAGAAGCCAGTGACTTCAACATGTCTCATACTATTAAGAGTAATAATCATGAGACAACGCGAAGTATAGGCAGAGATGTCTTTGTGCATCAGTTTCCCACCCACAAAATAGTTATGAAAATAATTTCTAGTCCCATGAAGGTCTTATGATCATCAATTAACTATGGCTTATGAGGAATTCAGATATTTCAGCAACAAATGCACAAAGAAGTGATTTAGTGCTGAATTTGAATGTTGCATGATGAGGAAAGCAGGAGGTCAAACATGTAGAAGAAAGTTGAATAGCTGCCTCAATCCTTGAGTACCATGTAGGTCGTTCAGTGAATGAAGCAAGGATCCTGTGGAAAAGTAGTGAGCTAACAAATGCTTGTACCACAATGCAAAAATAAATGTAATTTAGGCCACGGGGGCCAAGTAAGTTCTAATGCTTTCTAATTTTGGCACACTCAATCTCATGAGATAATATTTTGATGTAAATTTTTAAATTAAATATGTTTTATACATATATATCTATTTATATTCTCTTATGTAGTTACTGTCACAAAGTGCTTCTGTCTATAACTAGGCACATAGCATGTACTGAACTGTTGATTAGAAACTACAACTTGGTTTAGGTTAGTCATAATGATAGATCTCTAAGAGCAAATATGAGAATTAAATTTCAGTTGTGAGCTGGAATCATCCAACATTGTTTAAGATACAATAAAAATGTGATACAAATTAATGATTTTGTAATATCTATCTTAAACCATGACAGTTACTTTAGAGTTATATACTAATTTCTTACATCAATCATAATGGCTCCAATTTTATAGTATTAAAAGCTCTTTAGTTTATGTCACTTGAGGTCCTTCCTAATCTATTCTTTTTAGGAGTATCTGAGAACCTAATTTCTAAGTAGAGTTACATCTGTGGAGCTGTCTATTACCAGTTTCCAAATATATAATACATCTTCCACGTGTCTTCCGTAAAGGGAACAATTTGTATACTTCCATTTTGCCCCAACACACTTGCAAGAAGCAGATAACTTTTTTTTTCTTTTCTTTTAATTGTATTCATGACAGTCCACAGAAGCAATAAGATCAGGATGTCTGATCAGACCTAAGGAAAATAGGCAGAGTTTGTGCAGGTGAATATACACTTGTGCAGAAGATAAGCAGGTGTACTCTGAGAGTTTAAATGGCACTTAAGTCATATGCAGCTGGCTCCATAGTCAGAGATTAATTTCATCTACTCATGTTAGTGTCTCTGGGGTTGAAACTCTGATTTCTCTCTCAGCAAAATAGCAACTGGCAATATTTAGAGATTTTAGCCATAATGTTTCCTTTTCAAATAAAGTTTTTGTAGGCTTCAGCTCATGAAAGAAAAAATAATATTTCTATATTGTACACCGCAGAGCATGAGTTTTATCAGCAAATATTACTGCCAGTAACTAAATTTCTTTTAAACTTTTTTCAAGTCCAACAGATTTGAAAACTCAAGATGAAAAAAGATGTTTATTTTTGACAGTTTATTCTCTGGTATCTTGCTGTTTTATTGCTGCATGTTCAGTATTTAAGTTGCTACAAGACACCAGTTCATCCTAGCAGTTCATCCTGTTTAAGTATCCAAGTACTTGACCAAAAATATACATCTTATGTGTAATTGATTAAGAGTGGGCAGTCACAGGGTTACATTAGACCAAAGTCAATCAGGCATCCATTATTGGTTTCTTCTACCACATAGATACACATAGCTGTCAAAATGGATGCAAGCCCTAATCAAATTCCACACACAAGTAGTAAAACTGAAGGGTGTGCCTGGATCCCCAATCCTATTTACAGACAAATGTGTCTAGCACTAGATCAGGTCTCTGTTAGTTGCATGCTTAGTTTTGTGAGGACTCCTAGCAAACTAAAAATAAAATATTGAGAAGGGGTAGAAGAATGGATGGAAATGGGGATTGGCAGGATGCAATGGAGGTTCATTGTCGTTTCTGTTTACTTGCACTCAGTTTGTATTTAGAGAAGCAGTTTTTTGCATCTAACTACAAGGATCTAACCTGTACAGTTAGTCAGTCTAAGCTTTTCTCAATATATTCAGTGGTAATAGAACAAAGAATCACTAAAAGAGGCCCTCCGGGCCTTCAATGTATTACAGTTTTGGGAAGGGAGTGTCTTGTGATAAACCTAGTAGCAATGTAGAGGACCAAGAAAATTGATTAACAATACAATAGAGTTAATCACTTCTGTGGAAGAGTGATTCATATCATAATTTTGCACATCTTAAGTGTATCAGCTTGCTTTAAATGTACAACCACTTTCATTTAACATCACAGAATCAGAGAATCAAAGAATCATACAGTGCTCTGGGTTGGAAAGGATCTTAAAGTTCAGCTAGTTTCAACTCCTCTACTGTGGGGAGGGACACCTCCCACTAGACCAGGTTGCTCAAAGACCCATCCAGACTGGCCTTGAACACTTCAAGGGATGGGCCACCTTCTAAAACACTCTAGGAATATACTTGATCAGGCATGAAACAGGAATTATGGCTTACACAGGTAAAAATACAAGGAAGAACTTACAATTTTCATCCTGTGCAATGCACTGGAGAGGGATTCCAAAGAAAGATGTGTAACTGTCATTGTACCACACCAACAGCTCAGTGCCCCTGGGAATATCTATACAGGCCCGGTAGAATATATTGGATCTAGTCAAGAGAAAAAGAAAAAAAAAGCCTAATTTAGGAATAGGGCATTCTTCTCTTATCATACACAATGTTATAGTAGAAATTCATTGTTTTGGAAGCATTTCCGCAGATAACTAAATGAATAAGTTACTGATTATTTTAAAACCAAATCTGTCATAGAGAAGGATTTTATTCCTGTTGCACAGGCTAACAAAGACCTTACAAGCACTTTGTACCAAGCATGTGTTAAACAGTGAGGTTTTAAAAGGACCAAGATTTTAAGAAAATACAGATATTTTCTTGCAATGTCAGTTTCAAAGTGATTTTTTTTCAAAGCGATTTTAGAAATGGTACATTTTGCTTATGCTTATAACCATCAAAGTGTTGCACACAGTTCAGCAAAAACAGCCATTTAAACAGCTTAGCATTTGTCATCTAAGCTAAACTTAACATTGTTTAGGGGAAAATAGACAACAGCTCTTTTATGTGAGTAAGTTCTTTTAGCAAAAGGTTTGAAGTAGTGTGAAGTGACTTTTCATTACAGCAATGTACCACCAAAAGAGAGATCTCGGATTGTTGAGAAAAATAGGCTTTGGCTTAGGGAAAATAAAAAATTTGGGTTAATCAGAACATTCAATCATAAAATTTTCCCATATATGGAACATGAGGGTAATGTCAATGATCCTTCAGTAAATATAAATTAGTGTTACCATAAGCGTGATATCACATTGTTCCTGTGATAAAAGACTGTGGGTATTTCTAGACCATTGAAGTGGGAATTGAGGGGGAAAAAGGGACAAATCCTAGTGTCTTTAGCATAAAAACAAGAGCCTTATTCTAATCTTGCACTGATGTAAATAGCTTCAGAGTCATACTTCTACAGTTAACAGATTTACATGGCAGCAAAAACTGTGTAAGATTAGAATCAGGCTCAAGATAAAAGAGAAATGTTATCAGTTTGCAGTGGCTTTTCCCCCTCATGCTTCACATGGAACAGTAAAACACACTTCTGTGAGATGGATAGAAATTCAATATACACAAGAAGAACAGTCCACTCTTGCTGAAGGATTACATACCAAAATGATACAGTCAAAGTACCAAGAAATGACCATTTTTTATAACAGCTTATGTAAGGCAGAAAAACATCTATAGACCAAAAAAAAAAAAAAATTAGGCTTCAACCAGTTTTCTGAGTGAAGAATTGCTACAAACATTATTCTGAAGTTCAAGATAAAAGTGTTTAGGGTTGGTAGGCCTTAAATTTAGACTTTCTATAAAGAATTGGCTGTAGCAATGCAATTTGTTCCTTGTATAACACTGCAGACATAAGGAGAATCTTCTACCACATTTTTCATGGCAGTGAGATATGCACTTGTCAACATATTTTGTCACCGCAAAGTGGCTCTTGGCAACAGGATCATAAAGATCAATAAAAAAGTGCAGATTCTCAATATTTTACTAGCAGCTGCAAAAATTTCATTTATCTTGTTATTTTCCTCGCTTACTGCCACCCTGTCTCAGGAGGGCACTGCTAGCTAAGCAGAATGGTTTTCTTAGCCTTCTATGAATATCTGACAAAAACTCTCCCCTTTGTGTCTCCCCTTCTCCTTCCCTCCTCCTCCTCCTCCTTCTCCTCCTTCTCCTCCTCTTCTTCTCCCTCTCTTTCTTCCCAGAGCTACACATTAAGTTAATTCTTTCCACTGTTACATAAAAATGGAAATTGAAGCCACGCTATAAATTACCAGCATCTCTTAACTTGAGAAAAATTGAGTCTACTTTGTACTTCACCCTTGTAACATTTCATCTCTCAGTTTGGCTTCCCTTAAGATAAACACAGCAGCCCAGCAAATGAATGTGCTAAAACCAAATGACACACTTTGCCGCTGAAAGACCAGAACTGTTTTTGAGCAATGGGTGGTCTGTGAGGCTTGGAGTAGGCAGGGAAAAAAATGTGTAAGTGTACACCGTTCCTTACAAGTGTGCAGAGCTTCCAAAACTCGCAGAAATCTCTGCATGCTGAAGTACATCAAAGGGATTTTTCCCTTTTTGGATAATATTTCCTTTGCTGACATGTATTTAGTATTGTGGTTGGATGACTCATAAAGATAGCTTCATGGCGTCCCAACGCAGTTGAAGCAGAACACATGCCAACAAACATTATTGTCAGCCTCAAAATAAAAACAAAACGTTCAGCTAAGGGTCAATCAATCAAGAGCACTTTGAAGAAAATTCCATTTAGATATTACAAATCATAACAGAATGAATTTAAACCAGCTGACTTTCTGTGAGGAGAACGTCCATGTACAATAAAAATTAGGCTGGTTTTTCAGTGTCCAACTTTTCTATTTTCTTACACTTGGATGCAGTCACCAGTGATGGATGCCAGTTTTTTAAATTGTGTTTTTGTAGTTCATTTTATAAAGATCTGAAGTAATCGAAAACAGATCAACAGGGGGAACTCTAAGTAAAAACTCCACCATGAAAGGAGAGTTGTAAAATCCACTTAATATTGACAGATGTGTAATGACTTTCTCATGCTCACTTTTCATTTAGGTTTGTCATCTATATATATGTACGCATATTTTTTTTTCTTATTTTTATGTATATATGTGCAGGCACACATCACCACATTGAGAAATAGTCCACAAGATACCCACAAAAATACTCTTTCATCACAGCAATCTTTATTCATTATCCAGGGTATTTATTTAAAATCCTATGGTATTTTAGCTATAGATAGCAGATACTTAAGTCTATAATGAAAGATTTGTAATGTATAAATAGAATTGTTATTTTTTTAACTGTGGCATTATTTAGTCAACTGGATAGAGAATAAAAAAGCTGAAAATGCAATTGATCAATTTTACCATTTTTAAATTGGAACCCTATGGCATAATCAAACTTTATATATTTCATTTTAGATTTCTTTGTGTATGTTTTATTTTTATATTTAAAGGCACTTTAAATAAATTTAAGATTCTTCCTAAATAAAAGAAACTCTGCTTTCTAAAATCAGGATTACTCACTGCAACTGGCAAGCCTGGTGCATTCTTTGATGTGTTTCCTACCATATTTAATAAGGCCAAGTGGTCGCTTCTGATTCTGAGGCAAAAGGTTTGTTTATAGCTGAGATCATGTATTTATGTAACGTGTTGTCTGGGTTTTCTGGATATATTTGCAAGTACAAAGTAAAATGCACCATAATTTCTTTACATTTTTTTTCACACTTTGACTTTCTCTAGCCAGCAACGTGAGAGGTACAAGCACTAGCAATGTTGGCTAGCAGGTGCGTTCAACATAGAAGTTGAACAACTCTATTAAGGGTGGAAGACTACTGGTGTTGGCCTGCTTCTGATCATATCATTCAGAATAGAGGGCTCCATGTAGCATGGTGGCCACACAGTGACACAGGACTGCTCAGGCTCCCAGGAGCTTCACGCTGAATTTTTTTTATTATCACCCCATATGAACACATCCATAACTCTGCTCCTGTCTTTACAACCAAAGGCAAAAGTACTGGTGACAGTTACAGCCTGACCTTCCAGTAAAACTTTGTATCATTGAGTAAATCAGAAAACACTTTACCTGTACTGAACCACTGTTAAGTTCTGCTCTCCACAGTGCCTCGCGCATCGAATATACCGCATCCAGCTTGACTTGCTGGGTTCTCCACCATCGATAAAGTGCTGCAGCGTCCCATCTTGGTCATATATCTGGGGGAGATGTCACAAGGTCAAGTAGTTAGAACAAATCATCAACAATCATTTTTCACTGCTTTGTTCCTCTGTGTCTTTTCCAGGAATGTATTGCCATGAAGTTTGTCACTGCGTACTGATACTTTTAGAAATCTACATGGAACAGCAGAAGAGTATTTTGGGGGATGCAAGTTTATCATATTTCTTTTATCAAGCCAATCTTTTTATATTAAACATATTTGTGGTGTCTCAAAGATGTAACCATGTTTCCCAAAGAATATTTAACCTGTTTTGACAAGCTGGCCTTAAATAATGAACTGCCAGATAAACAAGAAAATCTGGATGTAAAGCGTGCATTGAAATGGCTGGGACATCCAAGCAAGGGGCAGTAGTAATCCCTAAACAAGTATCCTTTCCTTCACATCTCAGTTGCAGCAAGAGCGTGTACTACAGCAACCTCACATGATACGTTAGGGAGTTGTAGGATTCATAATATCAAAACAAATGAGACTAGAAGGAAAAAGAGAGTTGATGATGCCTTTAGAAGCTCCCTTGAGAAGCTTTTTTGAAGTAGTAAATGAGAAATCAGTCCTGAGGGAATCATTGTTTTCCTAAACATGACATCCCTGCTAAGGACATGAGAGCCAGTTCTGGTAATTTTTAAAAAAAGACAGTATTATGTCTCTACTTAGCAGTGGATGCCCCCTCTGAAGTCAAAGAATGAAGTTGCTCTGGAGGCTCTGAAATGAAAAGATAAGTGTTTCATGCATGCCTACCATTTTGACTGCTTAAAAAATGTTATCTAGGTAGGTCTAATCCTTGTAAAAGCAGATGACCTCAGCAGATTTTTACTTGTTATGCAATTACTTTGTCAAAATTCATGAATGCATCTAAATTACTAGGTACCTGTCTGAAGTAAACCCCATCTTCATGTCTTTTGTCCCTCCATGAACACCATTTGCTTTAACAGTCCTACCCCAAAAATGCTATCCCTTTTGAAATTTTATGAACCTGAGTTGATGTTTTCTTGAAAGTAATAATTCTGCTATGTAAAGAGGAAGCACATTTATTACATTGAATTGAACATTTCTAGAGCATACGAATTAACAACCTTGCATGTCTATTTCAAGATCAAGAGAATAATCTGAGAAATTATGAGACTATATTCAATACTCCAGATTTATTAAAAGAGTGTTTCCAACAATCTACACAAAAACATACAAAGGAATCAGAATCTAGTTCTTTACTCTGCCACAAGAGAGTCTCAAACTCAGGAGCCAGCCTAGCTTTTGCTTTAGGCCAATGGGACTGGGAGTAATCAGGAGCAATATATCCACTGCTAGAGCATGAGAGACATAGAAATCAAGTGTCCATGGGGATCCTTATCGTTTGTTCCTGAGTGTCTGTGACAAGGACCAGGTGAAACCTGGCCAGATACTCCTGGGCTGGATAAGTAAGATGCTACCCCAACATGTACTGAGTGGAATAAAGTCAGAGAAACTGGGAGTCCTCAGAGGCAAACAAATACTCTGATACCAGGGATTAAGTTTATTTTTTATATATGGTAACATGCCAATTATCAACAAGGACCTATTCTTTTGTAAATATATTAGAGTATGTTGAATATATGAACAAAATATGCTAAACAATAAAACTCTGTAACTGAACCAAAAAAGCTTTACAGGAAATCAGCCTACAAAAAGGAAGAGAAGGAAAAACTAATGACTAACTGTTGGCTAGGACCATTCTGGCAATATCTATGCAAACAGTCTCAGCACAGTGTTTATTATCTATCCATTTACATGGTGCTTATTCACATAACAATATATGGCTTAACATGAGGCAGAAAAAATTCCCATAAATAAAGAGCTGATAACTTCCTAATACCCAGATGATATGAAACAGGAAAGACAAGGAAGACTGCCATAATCAGTACTGACAGTCATATCTTGACACACAGGGTCCTACTCAGAACTGCATGTAAATTGTCAGTCAGGAACTGACAAGAAAAATTACAATCTGTTATGGAAACATAGGAGTGAAGCTTTCTTAGGCCTTGGACTGCACTACAAGCAAGACTAAATATTTTCAAATGCTTTATTCTTGCAAGTAGTGATGCAACACTATAATATCTTCTACAGGTGTGTATCCTAAGCAGAAGTTGAAAACAATGCCAAAGAAGGTAATGGTTATAAGCCTGGGTACTGAGTTTACCGTTTGTAAAAGGTATGCAATTATAGAATTATAGAATAATTTAGGTTGGAAGAGACTTTTAAGATCATTGAATCCAACCCTTAACCCAGCACTGGCAAGCCCACCTCTAAATCAAGTCCCTAAATGCCACATCTACACTTCTTTTAAATACCTCCAGGGATAGTGACTCTACCACTTTCCTGGGCAGACTGTTTCAGTGCTTGACAAACCTCTTGGTGAAGAAATTTTCCCTAATATCCAATCTAAACCTCCAATGGCCCAACAAGTGACCATTTCTTCTCATTCTGTCACTTGTAACCTGAGAGAAGAGACTGACCCTCACCTTGCTACAACCTCTTTCAGGTAGTTGTAGAAAATTATAAGGTCTCCTCTGAGCCTTCTTTGCTCCAGACTAAATAACTCCAGATCCCTCAGCCTCTCCTCATCAGACTTGTACTCCAAAACCTTCGCCAGCTCTGTTGCCCTTCTCTGGACACACTCGATGACCTCAATGTCTTTCTTGTAGTGAGGAGACCAGAACTGAACACAGGATTCCAGTTGTGTCCTTACCAGTGCTAAGTACAGAAGAATGATCATGTCTCTGGTCCTGCTGCATACACAATTTTTGATACAAGACAGAATGCCATTTGCCTTCTTGTCTACCTGGGCACATTGCTGACTCAGCACTCCCAGGTCTTTTTCCACTGGGCAGCTTTCCATCCGCTCTGCCCCCAGCCTGCAGCACTGCATGGGGGTGTTGTGGCCCAAGGGAAGGATCTGGCACTTGCCCTTGTTGAACCTCATAGAATTGAACTCAGCCTATTGATCCAGCCTG
Source organism: Lepidothrix coronata (assembly GCF_001604755.1). Lineage (NCBI taxonomy): Eukaryota > Metazoa > Chordata > Aves > Passeriformes > Pipridae > Lepidothrix > Lepidothrix coronata. Next base: position 6,397,359 of record NW_016690198.1, on the reverse strand, counting down.
TCCAGGTCACTCAGCAGATCCTTCCCACCCACCAGCAGATCAGCACCCCTGCCCAACTTGTCATTTGCCATCTGGCTGAGGGGGCACTCCATCCCCTCGTCAAGATCACAGATAAAGATATTGGATGGTAATGGCCCCATGGCTGAGTCCTTGGGAACACCACTAGTAATTGGCCACCAAGTGGATATAGCGCCATTTGCCTCCACTCTCTGGGCCTGGCCATCCAGACAGGTTTTTTACCCAGTGAAGAGTGCAAGCCATGAGCAGCCACTTCATCCAAGAGAATTCTGTGGGAAATGATGTCAAAGGCTTTACTAAAACTCAGGTAGACAACAACCACAGCCTTTCCCTCATCCATTAAGTGGGTCACCCTTTCACAGAAGGTTGGTCAAGCAGGACCTGCCTTTCATAAGCACATGTTGGCTGGGCTCAATCCCCTCATTGTCCTGTACATGCCTTGTGATGGTAATGAAGATAATTTTTTCCAAGACCTTCCCCATCACCAAGATGAGGCTGACAAGCCTGTTGTTCCCTGGATCCTCCTTCTTGCCCTTCTTGTAGATAGGCATCACTCCTGCTAACCTCAGGTCAACTGAGACCTCCCTGATGAGGCACGGCTGCTGATAAATGATTGAAACTGGCTTGGTGAGCATTTCCAGCGGCTCCTCAGAACCCTTGTGTGGATCCCATCCAGCCGTGTAGATTTGTGTGTGTCTAATTGGTGTAGCAGGTCCCTGAACATTTTTCGCTTGGCTTATGGTGGCTTCATTCTGCTCCCCATCCCAGTCTTCCAGCTCAGGGGGCTGGGTACTCAAAGAAGAACTGGTCATACTATTAGAGACTGGATCAAATCAGGCATTAAGCACCTCAGCCTTTTTCTTGTCTTTTGTTACTATGTTTCCTCACACATCCAATAAAGGGTGGAGATTATCCTTAGCCCTCCTTCGTCACTAATTTATTTATAGAAATAATTTTTTATATTCTGTTACAGCAAGTAATTCTATTTGGGCTTTGGCCCTTCTACTTTTCTCCATGCATAAACTCTTGACATCTTTGTAGTCCTACAGAGTTGCCCGCTCCTTTCTTCCAAAGCTCACAAATGCCCTTTTTTACCTTAATTTTCAGCCAAAACTCTCTGTTCAGCCAGGTTGGTTTTCTTCCCCATTGACTCATCTTTCGGCACATGGGGACAGCCTGCTCCTGTGCCTTTAAGGTTTCCTTCTTAAGGTACATCAAGCCTTCCAGGACTCCTTGCCATTCAAGACTGCCTCATAAAGGACTCCGTCAGCAAGTCTCCTAAACAGGTCAAAGTCCATCCTCCAGAAGTCCCAGGTGGCAGTTCTGCTGACCCTCCTGCTTACTTCTCTGAGATTTGAAAACTCTATCATTTTGTGATCACTGCGCCCAAGACGACCTCCAACCACCACATCACCCATGTTCACAAACAACAAGTCCAGCAGGGTACATTCCCTAGCTGACCCCCTCATGATCTGTGTCAGGAAGTTATCTTCCACACACTCCAGGATCCTTGTGGACAGTTTCCTCTCTGCTGTTCTGTGTTTCTAGCAAACATCTGGTAAATTGAAGTCCCTCACGAGAGCAAGGGATTATGATTATGAGACTTCTCCCAACTGCTTACAGAATATTTGACCTGCCTCTTCGTCCTGTTTGGATGGTCTACAACAGACTCCCACCAGGTTATCTGCTTTGTTGGCCTTCCTCCTGGTTCTTACTCATAAACACTCACATAATCACCATCATCTTCTTTTGAAGGAAACTTCCATGTCTTTATTTATTTATATTTTTTTAATTCACTTTGCAGAGTTTTACTCATCCTCTGGAATAAACTAGTAGTCTAAGTAAAGTTGAATACATATATGCTCTGAGAGATGGGGAAAGAGTATTCAGTGGCATTACTGGTAGAAGAGAGCTCTATGGCCAACTTAACAAATTACAAGGAAAGTTAGTTCTCCCAAAGAAGAACAAATAGCAGTCTCTTTCCTGAAAAGCTCTGAGACTCACACAGCTAATTGCACAGTAAAATTCAGTGACTTGACTTGCCTAAGGCAGTGTTGGTTAAGCAAAATGCCAATGAGCTCTAGTGTTTGTTATGGTAAGTATACATTATTTAGTTGTTAGCACTTTTAATCATGTCAAACTGAAAGCAAACTGGATTGTATGCGTGACTTGATAACTTAGTCATTTAGACTGGATTCTGTGTAGTATATTGGTGCCTAGCTCTCTCTGAAATCAACACACTGCTGAAGGACCTCATTATCTAGAAAGTCTGAAATGTCAGAAAAAGCTGCATGAACTGAGAGAACACAAGTACAGAATTCCCTGAAAAGATTGCTTTTAAGGAGAATAGTTTAGGCTGACAATCAAACTACAGCTGGGTTCATATTGATAAAAAAATGATCAAAGAATGAATGCTTTTAGACTTTTAAATATGTTAGTATTAAGCGCTGGGCATCTGATTTAGGGCAGGAAGGTCCTTTAAATATGCATCTCCTCCTTGTTACACACTGAATGAGAAAGCTCTATAGAAACAATCATGCCTTTAACTATCACTTCTTTCTCTTTTCTTTCACTATCTTGATGACCAAGTAAGGATATTGAGCACATGTTATAAGAACAACTCTTAGTCTTTCTATATAAAAGAAAAATGAAATATAATAGAAGTCAGAAGCAAACTAAAACACATGGAAAAGTCTCCAAATGCAGCTTAACTAAAAAGAAACACTGATGTAGATAGATAATAATGGCATTACATAATCACATCCTTTACAAAGGCCACATCTCAAACATTGAAATACTTTTTTTTTTAAATGACATTCTATCTTTTAGATTACCTATAGAGTAAATAGGCAAATTATTCTCAGCCAGTATAAAGAAATGACTGTTCATCACATTACGATAACTCCAACTCTGACTCCTAATAAATATTATTGAATCTGCAATAATCAACTTACACACATAAAACTGGTATGTAACAATAGTAGTATACATGTCATCAACCTCATTCTACTTTAAGCAGAAATGTTTGGACAGGTTCCTATTCAACTACATGGACATTACTTCAGAAAGACATTAGTTATAAATACTTCTCATCTTGCTTGATAAGACTAACAGATTTGTTTTTCCACATAAAATATGTCTTCAGACTTTTTACGGACTGATAGCAAAATTAACAATATAAATATCCTACAGATAATATTCAAGTTTGTTGGCTTAGGATGAATAAGTATGCTTTGGTCTATTGTTATGTAGAAAATAAAGCTGGCTACTACAGTCTTTACGTGTATTTGAAATAATCTATGTCAACAACCAGTTACTTATTTTGAAGTGCTTCTATTTTGTAACTAACTGGATGATATCTCCTTGCCATGTAGAAAATGCAACAGTTCATTCAAAGAATGATTTTTCTGTTTTGCAACTTTCATATTACAGGCAAAGCAGTGTCAATTTGTTTATACTTCAAATTACCATCAAGTTTTCCAAAGCATTCTGAACTGCTATAAAAAATTAACAGAATAAAATCTGAAATAAATGAGCAAGGAGGAAACATCAGGAGACCTCACTGGTTAGTATCAAAATGCTCTCCAACACTTGTTGGCAATAAACTCCCTGGGATGCAACCACTCTGCGAAAATGCACAGAAATATGTCCTGACAGCCAATGGTATTTAACTGCTCACTCTGTTCAATGCAATTTTCTACAATTAGCCATATCTGATTTGAAGCATACATCTTGTAATATCTGCGTAATATTTCTTCTCTTTAATCTAGCAGGCATCACTAGCAAATTTTATAAAAGAAAATACTTGCCAAATAATATTAAAAGCTATTTAGTTTTAATGTTTCTCAAAGGATTATAGCATATGAAACTATAAACATTGGTTTGAACTGTCTGTGCTAGGTGAAAGGCTTCATCTCTCACTTAGACTCCAGTCCAGCAAACACTTATGCACATATTGTAGTCCCATTGATCTCAATGGGACTACTCGTGTGTGAAATCAAGCATCTGTGTAAGCGGTTTGAGGACTGGGGCCTTATTCCAGGAAGTGTCATGACAGCAATGCCCTGCTGATTATGCGGACTTCATAAAAATTTTTTTCGGTTTTATTTTAAGTCAAGTCTCAGTGGTTTGTTTCGACACTAGCCTGTGGAAGTCATGGAATAGGAAAGAATTTCACGTAACACAAACCAGTATTACTCAACACCAGGGCAATGAGGGGAAGACACAGAGCAGAAAAAAAATCACACATGAAGCTGAAAACCTGCACACATACAGACAGGTCTGTAAAGAACCAATGCTCTTGCAGTATCCACTGACACCACAGGACCTTGACAGTGTGCACTTTGGCACTCTCCTGACATGTTCTGTGATAGAATAGAAAAAGCAATGGTGCTCTAGCCATGAGTCATGCTGCAATGGAGATATTTTTGCTCAACACTGGTATTTCCACCCTGCTCACTGCACTGTGTTCCCATGCAGCCCTGGTAACAGAAGACCACGAGGAGGCAGCAGATTGAAGTTGTTCTCTGCAGTCTTTTCTATGTGGGACATGGAGCATTAAGAGAAAAAGTGTTGCCAATCTACGCTAAATGTACAGAGAGACCAGGAAAAAAAAAAAACAGACTAAAAAGGAAAAGGTGGTTTAAAAACAGAGAGGCAAATTATAAAAGTGAAGTAATTCAAGCAGAAGACTCTCACACCAATTGACTGGTAGATGCATATCTCACTAAGTGTATCAGGAAAGGAGCTACAAGAAGGCTGTAAGGGTCCAATGCTGAAAACCCTAATTCAGCTGGAAAGTCTTTATGAACTCAGTAACAAAGCTCCTAAAACAGTATTCTGAGAGAGGAAATCAAGGCAGTTATGATGATTCCTTGTTCCTCTTGGTACCTCTGAAAAAAGAGCACTGTTTCCTTCGCAGGTAAGGACATAGCTTTAACCATTTTCTTGCAGCTTCTAAAAATTTTTAGACATTGCAAAGTGAAGTTAAAATATTTTTTTTTCATGTCTTTTCATTCCCTTATGTAACCAAATATCCCAGTAGGATTTTGGCAGATTTCATCACTCAGCATCAAGCTTGGACAGCTGAAAAAAGTGAGCAGGTACATAGCTCCTAAGGTGACTTACTGATAATGCAATGATCTTAGACAAACTACTCAGGACCAAAAGACACTCATAAATAGAAATAATTCTAAATTTCCCTGGTTCTAATATGTGAGAAGGAATAAGAGCAAGGAAGGTCCGATCTTCAAATATAATTCAGGGCTTACCTTGCTGGTAAGAGAAAGCTGATGGCACAAGAAGAGCACAGCTTTTGATCCCTCACTCCTGTAATTTCTGTTGAGTAAAAGTTCAAAATACTGTTCCAAACTCCATTTTCATAATTTTGTGCATGAATCAGCATTTCCAGAGAGGTAACAGACCTTAGACTTACAAATCCTAGGCTCAGTGCTTAGGATACTTTCAGAAGTACAGTGCATAGAATATATGGCACAGTTATCATTCTGTAAATGAAACTTCTTAGATTACAATTTTTGTTTGGTTTCACTTTACAGCACTTGGGGCTTCTCATTCTTTCCATTAACTTTAGGATTTTTAAAAGCTCCAATACCATGTTTCCTTAAGAATCAGATTAGATTTCTCATACACAGAGTTCCCAGAGACTCTGAAGAGAACAGAAGGGAGGCTCTGAACAGGATGGAGTCAGACTCTTCTCAGTGGTGCCAAGGAATAGGAGAAGAGGCAAGAGGCAGAAACTGGAACACAGTAAGTTCCACATAAATATGAGGAAGAACTTTACTGTGAGGGTGACTGAGCACTGGAACAGGCTGCACAGAGAGGTTGTAGAGTGTCCTTCCCTGGAGACATTCAAAAGCTGTCTGGACACAATTCTGAGTAACATGCTCTAGGGGACCCTCCTTGAGCAAGGAGTTTGGACTAAGTGACCTCCAACCCTAAACATTCCAACCTTGGTCCCTTCCAACATTAAACATTCTCTGATTCTGTAGAGACACTCTCAATCCTGTAGAAGAAATAGCAAAAAATCCTTTAGTAAGTTAGACTTAAAACTCCATTGAAAACAATGGGACTCAAGTTTTAACTTATTTGGACACTTTGGAACCATACATGCCTGTCTGCCTTTAGGCAGGTAAAGGATCATAGAATTTGCTCTAACTTTCTAAGCAAGACTTCTTCCCTTGAAACAAGGAATTCTTTTATTTCCTTTGAATGTACCATGAATGGCTGTGGTCTGATTTGAAGTAGGGCACTTCAGAGAACTGTGGAACCACTGAGGTTGGAAGGAATCTCTGGAGGCCAACTCATCAGCTCACAACATATCGATGACTTCTACATCTTCACTTTGAAATTCTTGACTCATTGTTCATGGGTATTTAGTGGAAAAAAAAAGAAAAAAAATGGAACTGGGAAAAAATCAAAACCCAAATTCAAAAATATGTTACTTGTGAAAAAATTCTTAGAAAAGAAAGCCTGTCCACAAGTGACTTCACTTTCAAGCAATGTCAGAACATTACTTTGTTCTGATAAAAGCATTGCTGCACAATGTAATGGTTGTGACCCACTGATAAAGTTTTATTGCTGAACTAAGGCACAAATAGTTTTATTCAAGTGTGCAAACTTTAATTTCCATTAGTGTTTCTGATGGCTTGGAGTATTCCACTAAGTCTCTAGTGGCTGCCTCATAAGACAGTTCTTCTTTAGTTCTGAGCATTACTTGTCAGCCCTGTCTGTATGTCTTAGATACTTTCCAGTATTTAAGATCCCACTAAGCATCTCCATTCTGACTTCTGAATTGTTCTGCAGATGCTTAGGTTTAGTGCCTGCTCTGAAAAAGATTTGTCGCATGATTTACAGCAAGTACTTAAACTCTGTGTCTTGATACTGTGGCTGTAGAAAACAGGGATTTTGATAAAATTTTTTTGTGCACCATTTCTTTATCTTCACTCTGAGTTTGTAAGTAAATATGGGCAGGGACTGTCTTTACAGTGTATGTGTAGAACATCTATCTCAGCGGAGCACCCATTTACTACTTCAATACAGACTCCACAGATAATTCTTTCAATCCTTTTTTAAACATCTCATTAAGGCTCACCATAAATGAGGAATTTCAGTAAAAATTACATACTTTAGAAAGTGTACTTAATTCCTTTGTGAGTTTTAAATAATGAGGCACAATGATATTTTTAGTTTGGAATATTTTGGAATGTCTGGAATGTCAAGTTCCCAAGATGATGATTAAAAGGTCAAGTAATAAAGTATATGATAAACTATGCCTGAGATTCCTCATAGAACAAATGAGTAATGGCTGTACAAACTGTGTCACCATGTTTTTATGTCAAAAAAATTCCTGCACTGTATTATTTATTCAAATTTGTTCAATTATAGGATTGTCAGAAAAACAGGCACAGATGGCTAGTTTGTAACTTCTTCAGGGCTGAAGTCAGAGTCAAGAAGCAAAGGAAAAGAGTGCCTTAAGGAGTAGTGCTAGCATTGCCGGTGATTGCCTAGTAGAGAATGTGAAACAGGTTTTTTTTCTTGCTGGAGTGCAGGTCTGGTATTGGTAAGTATCATGTTAAGTTTCTTTGGAAGTGAGTTTGTTTCTGTGAGGATTATAACATTAGATTAGAACATTGCTTAAGACACAATCACAGGAGCCCTCCAGAGCTGTTAAGCATTTGGCATATCTCACTTATCTCTAAGGGTGGCAGGGGCCATCAATACAAAGTGGACTATCAATCAATATGGAGTCTTCTTCAGACATTGCCTGTCAGCTGATCAGAGGAAGACTTTACAGAATCAGCTTTTCATTATCAGGATTTGGTCTGTGATCAGAACAAGCCACTAAACCTTTTACTTTTCACTTGGCAAAAACATACATACTGGAAAAAAGTCCTGACAGTTCATTCATTTTGCTCCATCGCTGGAGCCAGATGATATTTGACTGGGGAGACCCACCCTCTTTGATGTTGTGGTCTTTCGAGAGTGCCCTGCTGTGAAAAAAATTTTCTCCTTCCAAATTAAAGAGAAATATTTCTATGTCCAGCTGTTAAATGTGACATTTGCCATTTTTCAGTGCATTGGCTTTGTGCCATCTCGCAGGCTGTGTTTCAAGCCTATCTTTTTCTCTTCCCCTTCTCAGCAGCAATATCCACAATGTGCTAGTGTCTCCAACTTCTACATATATCAAGACCAATAGGGAAAACACAAGTAATACTGCATAGCTCTGAACTACAGCAGCAATATTTACATATTTCTTCTGATTTTTTAATTAAAGCCAGCAATCCTTCATCAGTGAAGGATAAAACCCTTAAATACCATCTATCTATGAAAAGTCATTCTGATTGCAGTAGGCAAATCATGCTGAAGCAAAGCCTCTGTAGAATACATTTACTGGTTAAATGAGTGTGGATGTTATTTAAACTTGTTTCTTGTCCACATCAAAAAAAAATGGCATCCATTCAGCAGCCCTAGCTCTGTTTAAATTAAGACAAACTTCTCATGAAAGCTTGAATAAACATTTACGTTTATGTAATCAAGAAAACCTGTATCTTCTCATATTTATTAAGTGTAATTTTTAGAGTTATAAAAACCACTGTCACGAATTGTGTATACTGCAAATAAAGGGAAGACTCATCATTACAACATTTTGCATATCTTTTAAGGTGGATGAAATGCAACAGGTTCCAATTACTCTTCAGCTCAAGCTTTCCATTATCCTTTTCATTTCCATATTTGCTGACACAGAAAAGGATCAATGGTTGATAGATTTTGGCAAGGTCATTATTACAAACGTGTGTTTTGTAATTAATCTCAAACTATAATCAGCAAATCTGAATAACTGCTCGTGTATTCACCACATCTTCATGCTGTGAAAATGAAAACTTGACTGAGAGCCTCAATGGATGAGAATGGAAACACTTAGTTCAGAAAATTACGAAAATTACAACAAATAAAAAAAATTAAGCACTTCCCCTTTAGGTATCCACATTCTAGATTCACGCCAAGAAAGAGGATAGTTCAGAAAGATCTGATCTAGAAATAAGCAGTAAAGCCTACTCTTCATTTGGACTACACAGCTCATGAATACAGTTTTAAAAATTGTGGAATGATTCAGGTTTACAAATAAATATAAATTAGCCTCTCTCCAAAACGCTAGCATGGAGCTAATCTACATTCTGCAGGGCTTCAGGCAGTTCTCAAAAGCTATCTGGTATCTAACAAAGCCAGTGCTGGGACAGCAGATGTCCAAGAAATGCAGAGACACTGGCTGTTCATGGTGTTAAAAATTCTACCACAAGCATGTTTCCTTGTTCCTGAATCAAATGCTACCACTCCTAAAATTAAAAGCAGCACATATATATGCTCTATAAATTTGGATGTCTGTTTTATTCCATTCCATGACTGTGGTTCCATGATTCTTGTTCCAGGGTGGTAACCTTGTTACAAGAATATAATTGATGCTATTATGGTCCTTCTCTGTCCTCATTTCTAAATATATGAAGAAATATTTTTCTTACTGTTAATTCCAGCTTTCTCTAATTTAGCTACCCAGTGTTACTCAAAATTCTCTTCACTTGCTTCTAATCTCCAATCAGCCATTGCATCATTATATTCCTTTTTTCTGTCCCTCAATTTTTCAAGGCAAGAGAAAAACACCCAAGAATAGCTCATTAGAGTAAAAGCCAAGAACTGGTTGCAAAGGTTTGTGTTGGTCTTTTTCTCTGTTACATTCTGCATTTTTCTCTTTCACATTTAACAGTGCACACCTCAGCTTTATCCTTTCAGCCTTTCTCAACTCTCCTCTCTGTGTCAAAATAATTTGCAATAAAAAGGCAATTTTTTTTTGTCCAAAACAGCTGTAAGTGAAAATGTATAGATGGCTTACGTAGGCCAGCACAGATGAGGCATGTACATTTCAGAAATAGTAGAGTAGTTTGAGCAGCAACTGTACTGACCTCAAATGATCACTTTTTTACTAGAGAAATCAAGGCAAATGAAATAATTTGAGTGATTATAATCCATGTTGAAAACTTTAGCAGTAAAATGATTCATGAAAAGAAATTTTTATTTTTCCCAAAGTCTAAATTCTAAAAAAAAATAAAATTAAAATAAACCAATTATTTTGATGATTTTCCCACCATCCTCAAAAATTAACACAAAGGACAAATTAATCACTGTTTAGTAGGCCTGTATGCAAAATTATTTTGCTGGATATAACCAAAACCTCACAATGGTTGTAAAGCAATAACAATACCAAAATGGTTTGGAGCAAGTTTGGGTTTTTTTTAAATTTGATTGTTTCAAGATTTTATAAACCATAATACAATGTTTCCTTATAAGCTTACTGAACTTTAAAATTCAAAGGAGTTCTGAGCTGAGAAATAATCTTTCTGTTTCGAAAATACAAGAACTTCATGTTCAGATAATTTAGAAAACTTTTCCCCTGTTTTGTCCATGGGACCTTCAAACGAAACTGACATTTTTATGCAAACTGTTTTAGTTTCTCAGCATTCTCTGGGAAAAAAATAGTGGTTTCCTTGGAAAACCCCAAAAATTTGTAAGTAGTTATCTGTTGTACCTTAGTGATAGGCTATCAAAGGCATACATAGAAACAGTTATGGCACCTAAGAGCTTGCAATCTAAAAGACACAGATAAAGCTAAATGAATTGAGAGACCCAGAAAATGTGATGAAAGTGTAACCTTTCCCCACGCCTTTCCTGTCTCCTTCTCCCTCAAGCATAATCACAAAAATTCTCCGCTTAAATACAAGAAGATTAATAAGGAGTGTGACTTCACAGTTTTACCGAGTTATGCAGGAATTGCCATGCTTTCCCTCTCCAGAAAGAAAATCTTTCGTTTCCTCATGGGTTACAGATCTCTACCAGCTCCCTGCCATGCACAAAGAAAGTAAACCCTGAATGTATGTGCAGGCAAATTAAAACCTAAGCCCTTTCTTGACTTGACCAACAATACATTGGGAAGGCAGGCAGCGGTAAGTCATGTATATGTTAGCCCATACATTTGAGGGCAAAGGAAGAGGGAAGACACACTAAAGAAAGGGCTAAAGGAGAAACTAAACAATGTGGAAAATAAGTGAGTGTATTTATATATTTTATGTAAAAAATTCCTCAAGAGGAATTGTTAATAGCAAGCGAGTCCTTGTTCCACATCTTTTTAATGCCTCACAGACTGCATACCTACTGTATGTGGTTGCCTTTCCTATCTGGCTTGACCATTCTACTTGTGTCTACTTGTAAGAAGAGAGAATATTAAAAATAACTATGTGTGCCTACTCTTAGCTATACTTTCAGATTAACTGTTTACAAAGAATTTGATGAAGCTGTAATAAAAATCAATTTATCTACAGAAAGAAGCACTTCTTGTTCTCGAATGGCAGATTTATGATTTCATGCAAGCATGAATATCCTAGAGCTCACCCTTTTTAATAAGGAGTCTTTTAAAAGACATAAAATATTTGTCCTAATGAAGTAATGGTTTCCTAAGGTTTTGCTTCTTTTCTGTACTGCCTACAGTTTTATGTCTTTGTTGAAATGTGTCACTTCTTAAATTATGATGTTTTCCTAAGTCTACTATATTCTTTTTCTAACCCACACTAAGAAAGCACAATTGTCAGACATTATGTTTTGAGGGCGTACTGACCTTCGACATGTTGTGGATAATGTAAATTTAATATTTTATAGTAATTTTGAAAACATTCCTAAACTCAAAATCCTTCATTGCTTAGTACCTTTAACTCATTCCACCTAACAACATTAAACTAGAGACTAAAATTTTCTGAAAAAAATCAAAGTAAAAGGTGAGAGGAGAAAACAAAAAGTACTTTAACATTAGGGAGTCACTGCTATTAGAGTCACAGCCAAATTTAGATAAGACACTGTACTGAGACAACCCAAACAGCTGCTGCAATCCCGGAACTGTCATCTTAGCCTGTTCAAATTTGTCTAAAAACTCTCCAAGAAACTGGGAGTATGAGATGAGTGAGACAGGAGAGGTTAATGCACTGTGATTCCAGCCTCTGCTGACTCTTCTGTCAAAAAATACTGAGATTCATCCAACAGAATATGATAGTGGTAGATTTTGCTTCTTTTTCTCAAAGACATTTCATTCTCCAATAGAAAGCAGAGAAGGATCTGAGTTACTCCAGGCTTCAAAGGAAAGACATTTATTTTGTCCAGATAAGTAAATTGTCTAGTAATCCCATGTGGCATCTGGATAGGAAATATATTATACTTACTAGAAAATTGAGCAAATCCTTGGAATCAAGGATGAATAAACAAACTGACTGAGAGGAAAAGACACTTACCAGAGGCTTAATAATGAGGTACCTTCAGGAGCATTCCATACTTTAAAGAGTTGAGCCGTGAGCAGGACTAATGAAGCCTTGTTTTAGTATGGTTGTGTGTCCTTTGTCCCCCAAACCTTCACTACTGTAATGATCTCCACTTCTACGCTCATTCCAGTGTATAATACTGATAATCTAAGCACTTTCCAGTTATTATGTACTTAGCACTGCTGCTAATATCACTGAAAGTTCAGCACACAGAAGATAGAAATGTACAGTGCAGTCTGTAACTGCAGACACAGGAGGGATGATATCCTGGGATACCTCCCCTTGCAAAGTGTAAGTAGAGAATAGGTATAGCAGTGACAAAAAATGTCTCGGTAGTGTGATATACATTGGGTCAATAAGCTTTGCTGACCCCCAATAATACCCATCTGCATCTTCAATAATCTTCTTGAAAGCATCACAGGAGAGTAACTACTTCTAGAAGTCACTTTGTGAAATGTGAAGTAGCAGGAACGTGAAATCTGGAACCATGCAGGACAGAAATGCACAGTTTGCATATGCTAAACAAACCTCCTGTGTCAGACCGACTACATAGGCAATAGATCCAGATGCAGCTCTTGTTTTCCTGAATCTTTGGAAATTTTAGCTGCTGCATGTTTGGAAAAGCACAGTTGCCATGACAATACCAAAAGGAGTCTGCCCTGTATGTTTTTCAGATTTGACTTTATTATATATACAGGATATCCTGTATTACATAGAATGTCTAGCAGTCCTGAAAGAAGAAAATGACGTTTCCTGTTTTCTTTTTTTTTTGGTCTACTTTTTCCACATTTCAAGAGATTTAGCTTCTATACCTCTTACATCAAATTTAGAGAAAATGCAGGAGAGATTACTGTATTCCTACCACTATAGTTCTGACTATTAATTAAATGTATTATAATCACTACAGGTAAACCGTTAACAATAATGCAGTTCAATTGTAGGTACGTTTCATAGTCATCCAATTTAAATGTCATTTTTTCTGATATTTTCTCAATCTAAAATGTGTTTTAACTAAAAATGTTCAAAATCATCAGGGCCTAAAACAAACCCTCAGATTCTAATACGGTTTTTAACAGTGTAAATAGAATGTGAATCAGACACTATTATGAGCAACTCTTGACACAAAATTGCATGCAGAACTACAAACAGTGCCAAAATCATCATGCTCCACAATGCAGAGCATCTATGTTTCAGTCTCTTAATTACAGTATAAGTCCTCTAGAAGTCAGTACAATAATAACCTGCAGAAGCAGAAAGCTGGCAGATTTTTAAACTATTGTGGTGATGGGAGAGAAAGAGCAGGAAGATCTTACTTATAACAAATGATTGCATTAATTTTTACCCGCAGTATTACAAAAGATATGTATTGCAATTCCCATTTTACAGCTAGGGTAAACCATGCCATTAGCTTTGCAACTCTATTTAAATGGTCTGTCAACTTTAAAGTTACATCTACATACACTGTGCACATAAATGAGAAAAAAATCCAAACCTCATCACATACATCATTCACATATCGTATATAGTGAGTTCTGAGATTTGTATTGATTTAATATCTTTGAGAGCAAAAATGAACAAGACTCAAAAGATCCATCATGATACAATTATCCAAAGTTTTGCTTCTAAAATGCATCTGTGCTTGGTCCTGACAAAATAATTTTAACTGTAAATTTGCAAATGTTTCAATTATAAAACTGCACAGATCTGAACTATAATAGTCAAAGATCAACTGTTTTATAAATACATTTTAAATATGTCATTAATATAAAATTCCTATATCATACAACCAAAACAATTTAATATAACTTGCTATGGCAATAACCAGGTCATTTTTCAAAAAAAAAAAATAGATACATTCCATCATGTAATTTTGAACTTCTTCTGACCTTCTGATGGCCACGATTGGGAACAAATGTTATGCAATAAAGACACTGGCTGCTTTTTATTTGCAAAACAGAGAACACTTAATTTAAGCAGCCTTTGTTTTAGTAGACATATCAGATGCATTGCATAGGAAAAGATACCAGTCTTTCATATATATTAATTATAATCACAGATTAAAAAATACTACTGGTTTAGAACATGTCTACACTACAATCCAAGTGACTGAGACTGATGCAGATAAATCTGTTCTCTGGATATAAATTAGCCACCTAGGTCATGACAGCAGAGCAATCAGAGCAGCATGGGATGTACTTATAGCTATTTACCATGCTTTACTGTAAGTTTTGTATCCCGTGGTAAACTCAGTTTTACTGGAGTTACATTATTTATAAGACTGAAATAATTACCTTGATTAAAACTGGTTATCTTGTATCTGCCCAGAGGTGCGGAAACATCTTTGGTTGCAGGCACAAAAGAGGAACCTGATAATAAATACTGGGGCACTGTTCATTATTTCCTTTGCTCACAAGCAGTGTAAAATGAAGCTTGTTAGTCACTTGAAGGTAGGATTTGTGTCACATAACAATAACCAATCAAGGTTAAGTATATAACCTAACCCTATTATGGAATGTCCGTGTAGAGACAGTGGGGAGAAACAGGCACCATCAGGGGGCAACACATCATAAGCAAGGTTAACTCACTTAGATCAGATACTTAACTGACTGATATCAAATGTTAGTGACTGACACTGCAAGCGTGACCTGCTATAAATTGCCACAACCTAAATGGTGTTTACTGAGAATAGTACTCAAAAAATTCAGCCATTTTTGTATTGCATTCATACTTGTTGCTTTCTCATGCTCTTGAGGAAAATGGTATTAAGAATCTTAACATTCAAGGGTGACTGTTGTAGTACATTTCTTAACACAAAAACAAGAATACCATCTTTGTATAAATACATTTAAAATTAAATATATAGAATCATATCGGTCTTAAAATACTTTGCCTCTCTTATGATGATGCAAGCACACAGTTAATCAATCAGGATTTTTTCTTCCAGTTTTCTTTCCAATATATAATTCTCTCCCTCTTTTTTTTTTTTTTTTTTTTTTGGTAGAGCACAGAACAGCAA
>NW_016690198.1:6350469-6379601 GCF_001604755.1 Lepidothrix coronata | reverse complement strand
AGAGAAGAGCAATGAGGCTGGTGAAGGGACTCAAGCACAAGTCCTATGAGGAGAGGCTGAGGGAGCTGGGGTTGTTCAGCCTGGAGAAGAGGAGGCTCAGGGGAGACCTCATCACTCTCTACAACTCCCTGAAAGGAGGTTGTAGCCAGGAGGGGCTTGGTCTATTCTCTGAGGCAGCTCTCAGTAGGACAAGAGGGCACGATCTTAAGCTGTGCCAGGGAGGTTTAGGTTGGATATTAGGAAAAAATTCTTTACAGAGAGGGTAATTAGGCATTGGAATGGGCTACCCAGGGAAGTGGTGGATTTTCTGTCCCTGGAGGTTTTTAAGATGAGACCAGTTGTGGCACTTAGTGCCATGATCTAGTAACTGTGGTGGTAGAGGACCAAGGGTTGGACTTGATGATCTCAAAGGTCCCTTCCAACCTCGATGATTCTATGATTCTGTGATTCTATGTCACTGAAAGAGATGTTTCTTTGGTTCTTTCTTTTTTTTTTTCTTGCTTGAAAGTCTGCTTCCCTCACAAGCAAGAACATAACAAAGACCATTAATAAAAATGAAAAAGCTTAACTAATATATTGGATTCTTTCCTTTTTAGAGTTATAAAGTTCTTTGTAAAGTGTAATACTTGCCAAAGAATACAGTTAAAGGAATAAGCTTTTTGTTATATTTCCATTATAATTAATTAAACTGTCCGAAACACTGTCCAAAAAGCATTCAGTCTGACAAACTAGGAAAATCTGGAAAATGTAATTCAAGTGTGGCACTTGTCTATAATTCATGTTCCAGTTTACAGGGTTGTAAACAACTGTGCAACCTTTATGACCTCTATATAAATAAAAATAAAATAGAATAAAATAAGGTTAAAGAGAATTGGATTTTTTTGCAGAGACCTTAATTTTCAAATCACATTAACCTCCTTCCTTTGCTTTACAGTGTACTGTTTAAGTGCTTTAAATGATATACAACAAAACTTAATATAAGATTCCAGAAAATTAAGCACAAGTTTTGTCATCGGTTTGATAACTAATTTTTCTGATTCTGCTGTGAGCTTAATATCTGAAAGTAAGTTTAACAAAAAAAAAAATCTCATTTGAGATATGCATCTGAAAGATCTTTAACATCTCATTAGGGACCATTATAATAATAGCTCAGAACAACAGAAAAATCGGGACACCTTTTTTATTTTTTTCTTCATAGGCCACTAACATCTTGTATTCAGTTTAATCACTGAGCTCTGCTCAGAGAGAGCCCTGATCACTGAGTTGGGTGGCTTCAGAACTGGAATCTCAAACCTTGTTAAGGAAGCCTAATGGGTATCACAGAGGCACACTGAAATGATGCATCCAGGTTCACAATATTGAAAACTCAGCTATATGGTGTCATGCAGGTGCAACAGCTCATTCAGAAATAACCTCACTGTAGAAGGTAGATATGCCCTTAGTGACCAAAGGGCACTAGTATCTGATGACCATGCCTCTGATTTCGGTGGTATCAGTTCAGCTGTCTCTGGGCAAGTGTCTGTAGACGGCAATCTCATAACTAGTTCTAACTAGTTCATTTTTGGCAGTCCCAACAGAAAATAAAATTTAAAAAAAAAAAAAATTAAAAAAAAAAAGTTTGGTGTTGGGGGAAAGTAAAATGTTTAAAGCAATGGTTTTAGAGGCAATTTTAAGGCAAGTTGAAGGAATAAAGAGGAAGGGAGAAGTTTCCAGATATATGAAGGAGTTTCTTGGATTTCCTTTTGAAACAAAGTTATAAGCACTTTTCTTTGTCAGAAGAGCCTTAGAAATCCAATAAGAGAAGAAGAAGGAAAGGAAAAAAAGCTAGCAGCATTTCAGCTCAGAAAAGTTCTGAACATCCTTTCTGTACTATGAATAAAAGAACAGGCTGCTCTGCTTCCTTTCTAGACCTCGTCTAAGAGGCAGCTTTCTGAGTGACCCCAGGGTCCAGGAATAAGCTTCCACCAGAGCTGAACCAGCACAGCCTGTTGCCTTTAGGAAGAGGAAATCTGAAGATATTACGAGTTGTTCTCATGTCCCTCTTCTCAGGGGGAACAAGAGGGGCAACACTACCACTTTTTCAGCACAACATCTCAGGACACCTCATGTCCTGCTGTCACCTTGTGTTTCTCATCCATAACACTGCTAACCCCCTCTTTCTCACACTACCTAGATCCATTTCTTTATTTGCCCCATCCACTCCCTTTATCCACCCATTCTTGCTTTTTCACCATCACACAGCCTTCTTCTTTCTCAGGCTTTTCATCCCAACTCCACTCTGCATCCAAACACACCTATTCCATTCCAAAAGAGTGAAGCATTTGGATATTCAAAAATTTGACAACATGCACACAACAAACACAAGAAAACATTTTACTTGCCTTCAAACTCATCTTTACCTACCCTCTTCCATGATTTATTTTATGGCACCAAACTGATCCGGAGCTAGCTTTATGTTGGGACATGCCCTATTTATTTATTTATGAGGCACATGACTCCGAGGCGCTAAAAAAGTAAGCAATAAAAATGTGTAGTTAAAAGAGATTCTTCCATAGCAAGTTGCCTTACCTCCTAGCCCACTTCATGAGAATATAATCTAATAACAATGCAATGAAGCTGGAATAATGCTCTGGAATCCTTCAGCCTATGAGTTTGGGGTCTAATTTTACACAGGTAACACCCTCAGTACAGATGCATCTGGAATTGCAAGGTATATCTGTGAGGATAACTAGATTGACATGATTTAATTTCAGAAAGTATTTTTGCTTCATAACTGCAAGAGAAAAATCAAACATATATGAATTATTTTCAAAGAAATACATCTGATACCCTCATAAAGCTAATTCTGACTTACAATATTTATAGCAAAATAGTGCAAAGATTTGTATGTGGTCTATAGTCTCATTAGTTAAAAAAAGTATTTAATAAGTGACAAGCCCAAATGAAAATTTTATATGGTACTGGATACCCACCCAAGCAGTTAAATCAATTCCTTTCTGTTTAATTTTGCTAATTTTTTTTCTATCTGAGCTGCCAATTTTCTAACATATTAGGGAAGAATTAAGAAAGTCTTTTTGATTGATAACAAGTTCAGATTTTTGTGTCAGATCAGTAGAGGTTTTTTTTCAAAGTAAGAATTTTGTATGTTGCTCTTACATTCTTAGACAATTATTCTACAAAAATTATATAAATGCTCTTTTTTTAGCTGCTTTGACAGGAACACCAAAACAGTTCACATCACCCTTGACCTGCAGGGTGTACATCATCTTGTCAACATATAAACAAACACATGATGGGCTGTATTTTAATAGATTCTGTAAATATCAAGATCCAATTCATCAAAAGGTTTGCCAAAGTGACAGCTGTGGGGGTTGCAGTATATGGTTGCACATCCATTCAGTGTTCTTTCTATAGGATCATTGCAAGAGAACTCAGAGCTACTGTTGCTATTTCTTCCACATTATTATTTCTCTGGAGCTCTGGGTTAAGCTGCAGTCTGTATATGCCACTTCATGTATAAGAGAAATATGCAGACTTCCGGGCAGAGCCACATGGCCAGCTTTTATAATAATCCCTCTCCTCTCTCCCCATCTTTATCAGGCAACTCCTCTGATGCACTGCACTCTGTCATAAAAGGAGGCTGAGAGGAATTTATAAGTACAGAAACTCTTACTTGGGAGAATGAGCAGAGCTCAGTTTTGATAAGGTTTACACAGACACAGTGACTTTTCTTGGTTGGCTTCATAGCTTTATGGATTTCAAAGCTAGAAGGGACTGATCAATCATCTGGTCCAGACTACGCTTCATAGATTATTAACTTCTATACAGGAAAAGACCAAGAAAAAAGGGAGAGGACCAGTACATGCATAAGGACTGAGTGATATGAGTGCCTGATGCCCCTATAATGGCAGAGAACTGCAAAGGTAAGAAATACCCAGAGGCCCAGAGAAAGCCAGGACAGCCATACCTTAAGCTGCAGAGATTGTGACAAGCCTGCAAGGACAGTGGCATTTAGCTTAGGGCACTAAGTGCTAGTTGTGAAATGAGATTAACACCTCATACCACTGTCCCTGACCCAAGTCCCTGTGGTAATTGTCTGGCCCCCAAAAAAGCAAAGAGAAAACATAATCTACCTGGGCAGCTGAGGGAAGAAATTCCCAGAAAGCACCCCACTGAAGATGAAATCCTTGTGCAAAGTGCTACAAGGAAGATGTAGACAGTCTTGGTCTCTTCATGCATGGCCTAGGAGGTAAAGCAAAGGTTTTGGAGTTTCCTAGGCTGTGAAGGGAAAGATTGAGATCATCAAAACCAAAGATGTGAAATGTGGCACATCTAAGGACCTTTTAAAAGTCAAAGGTAGCAGTCTCTTTTGGTTAGATATTCATATGTTTATCTACTGCAAAACATATTTACTTTCCTCTTTTGAAAGGCATTATGTCTAACTTCAGTTTCAGCTTCTAGTCACAGTATTTTTTTTATCCCATGAACAGAAAATCCCATTTGCCATGTTGGATTGTCTTTTACATATGTAAGTATCCACACCAAGAAGTCAAATCAAGTTTCACGTCTTCAGTAATGAAGGCAGTACACCAAGCTCCATGAAGAACTGTATTCAAAGGCTTTTTTCCAGAAAGCCACAGCCACCTTATACTCTTTTATCACAGTACTCTAGTTGTGGTTTTTAGACACAAGGTAACTTTTCAAAGATATTTCAGTCACATGATACTAGTGATGTTATACAATTTATAGCTACCCTGACCCTTCTGCTGCAGAGTTAAATGCCATAATGCTCATGGGCAACTCAAACATAAATTCCTATGCTCATGCAAAAAGCCAAGTTCTCTCTTCTTGTCCTCTGGTGCCTTTCCAACAGACTCCTCCAAGATGAAAAGTTTAAAAGACTGATGTATGAATTTAAAATATTTGCCCCTCTTTAGAACTCCTACCGTTTTTGGTTTTGCTTGGATGGGAAGTAACACTTGAGTCTTTTTATTCACTAGCAAGTACAAAGTACCATAAAATATAGAATGAAAATACCTAAAAAAATCCTGCAATCTGATATGAGGACAAAGCTTGAGAGTCCTGATCTTGGAAGCCACTGTATGTTTTCTGTAAGTTCCTCAACATCACTAGCTCCCAACAAAGTTGAAAGGAGTAAATGAAAGCTCAGAATTTTGCAGTGACATTGTAGTATGAGCTTAAGCACTCAGGCGTCCATTTGTACTATTTATAACTGTCATGCACTCAAGAAAAGAATCTTCTAATGAAGTTGATTGTAGTTAGGCATAGCAATTGATTGTTTTGTTTTGTTTCATTTTGCTTTGCTTAAGTAATGAAGTCTACTAGGAGTTTTCAAGTCATTAATATGAAACCATTCAAGCATAAGATTTGGAAGTAGTTTTAGCAAATGTTAGAACTGGCTTGGCCTGTGTATATATGCAAAACTACCCTATTATAAAGCACACAATATAAGACCTCCTCTAGCATCTGCAAGTCCATCATTTGCTCCTGATTGACTTCACCCCACTAAGTAGTACAGTCAGCATTATTGCTAGGAAAAATCACCTGCAGCTAAAGTGGAAGACTAACTTATCTTTCAGTTTTCAGAAAATCTAGTCAGATGTTGGTCAAATAATCACAAAAAGTTTTCTCAGAAGGCACAGAACAGAGTCATGTCAGAAGGCACAGAGAGACAGCTCACTCTAATTATGATAAACACTGCCTGGGCACAATCCGATTTCAGCCCATAATACAATTAACCGTGCTAGGACTTGTTCCCTTGGACGTTGCACTGTGCTAGCAGACACACTCCCACATGGCTTACAGAGCACAGCAAACTTCTGTCTGGTCAGCTTAGACCACAGACACACCAAGCTTGTGCCCAGATGTGCCTGCCCATAGTCCACCCTTGGTATGATACCATATTTCCCAGTGCAATGCTAAGGACACTAAATGCTGTCTGAGAAAAGCTTTGCATGCTCAAGAATATTCACAAGGCTATCTTCTGTAGTACTTGCA
Organism: Lepidothrix coronata; assembly: GCF_001604755.1. Taxonomy (NCBI): domain Eukaryota; kingdom Metazoa; phylum Chordata; class Aves; order Passeriformes; family Pipridae; genus Lepidothrix; species Lepidothrix coronata. The sequence goes on along the minus strand of NW_016690198.1, from coordinate 6,373,583 downwards.
GGTTTTGAAATCTTGGAGCAGATAAAATATTTAACTTTATTCACAAGAGAGTGGGGAAAATCCAGAGCAGAAAATCATGAGAACATGCAGGTGAAAATTACTAATTCTGGATGCTACCATTTTTTAATATTTTGCCTATGACTTTCTGTGGGACGTCCACAGTTCATCATTAGACAACATCAGCAAAAAAACTGAGTAATAGATAGCACTGTAATGTTCATGAGATGAGTCTAGCCTGGTTTTTGAGAGTGGCAAAATTATCTGTAATCTTTGGGAACAAAGAGAAAGAATAGCAGTAATCTTCTCCAAGAGTCATAGTCTGAGAAAGCCCTAGCTCTTTCTCCGAACTCACTGGCATTACATTGCCTTGCTGTCCTGCCCTCCATCTTCTTCAAACACATCGTTTTAGCAGCCTGCATCTGTTTGTTGCCCCAATTTTCCCTATAATCTAAAGGTCCATTTTTTCAGCCTATATAGATGAATTTGCTGAGAAAAACATATCCAGCTTTATGATTTTCGTGTTGAGACTTTCAAAGAGCATGAAGGAGGGAGAAATTCAGTCAGACTTTTAGTCTGTGGCAATCTGATCCTTGGATGCTGAACTACAAAGTCTTTCTTATATAGAAATTTCTCAACATTAGTTCTGTTAGAGATTTACCAGATAAGTCAATACCAAGTTGAAAGGAATGGCTGCAGCATTATTTTAATAAAGCAGTGGAATTAAACATCAAAATCTTAAGGTACATCCAGTCCAGCTTTGCCTTTCAAAGAGAAAACTTTTTTCCACAGTTAATGTCTGATGACAGTTAGAATGGATGCTCTCTACAGCAAGCTTACTGTTAATTCTCCAAATAAAAAAAATCACCTTCCCCACAGAATGAAAATGCCAGAATATTTTCCCCTTTGCAGGAAGCACTGAGAAAAATGCACTTATTTTTGAGCAAAAATCACAAAAAGCATTTTTTATTTCAGATTTTTACAGTAATAAATAATAAAATTAATAAGAAATTAATAAAAATTAAAATATTAAAAAGTAGAAATTAATAAAACAAAAGTAAGAAAAGTTGAAAAATAGTGAAACAGACACAATGGCAGGTGTGGTGGTCCATACCTTCACCAAGTTGACTCTAATAATAAATTATTACCAAGAAATGGAATTGCTTTAACTTATCTATCACTGTATCCAGCTGCTTTCTCTGTGGATGCAACAGAAAGCTTAAATTCTTGATGCATTTCATCCCTTAAAACAGATGATTGAAAGTCAAATGGGACAGAGAAAGGGGCATTTTTCCTAACCTGCCCACCAGCCAGTGTCTGGGTACAGTACAGGAGCCATGTGCTGCTCAGCTTCAGAGAGGGCAGAATGCACTGCACAAACTTCTTCAGTGGCTATCATTGTTATTCCAAATTGTGATTGATAGCATCCTGAGAGGCACTGCTAGCTATTTCTGATCATAAATACAGCCACCATGACATGCAGGCCATAGAGTGTGAAAGATTAGTGTAAAGTATAATATGAAGACCTGTGAGATTTCGGAAGAGATAAGTAATAATGTGGAAGAAATATAAACTAAGAATGAAGGATTAAGCAGATTAAGACTCTACCAAGGCCATTAAAGTGATCCAAAATGACAGTTACTATATCTTTGAATGAAAAATCATCTGATTTGGCTTGGCAGCAAACTATAAAATTATACATAAATTAGCCTTTCAAATGTAAACGAAAAATTGATTTCAGACAATGAGGTAAAACTTCTGCCACACTATTGCCTCTGGGTCATGTCACTTTTGCGTAATTAGGGCATGAAAATTAGCATCTTATTAAGTAAACAAAAACTTACAAAGGTTAAGAAAAGAGACAGACAAATGTAGTGTTTGGAGGATAGGGAGCCTACAGACCTCAACCTGACCTTCAGCCATCTTTTGTTGGGAATGGCAGACCCCAAGGTCAAATAGCTACTCAGCTGGAGTCACACTCTGAGCCCACCCAGGTTCAGATACATAGACTACTCTAACATGTGCCTCTGCCATAGGGTGGGATACAGACCCCCCTGAGCTCAGGCCACAAGTTTTCTTCTGAAGAGTCCTCGCTGTTGGAAATTCACCAAATCCCTAGACTGGGGAAATGTCAGTACCATTCTGGAGAAACCAGCTAACAGGTTAATATTCTTAAAATACTACCTGTTATTCCAAGTAACTTGAATGTGATCTTGTTTTGATCAGAAAAGAGAATGAAATTCAGATGAGACAACACTGATGCAAAGATTTGATCATCAATATGGTACCCATTTTTTTCCTAAACATCTTCATGCTTGGTGTGTGGTCTGAGAAAATACTAATGTTCATCTTCATTTTGCTTACCTTTGTGATAAAATTTCATTAGAAATCAATCTTTCTAAACTCCTTACCTGACTTTTAAACATGTTGAAAGACACACAGCAAATTAAACTCTACAGAATTTGTCCCTGAAAAAAAAAGAGGTCCAGTGGGGTGAAAAGTTTTGGTCCCTACACAGAAACAAGACCTCAAATTTATCAAGGAACCAAAATGCCAGAGCCAGGACATGGTACTTAACAATACACAGGTTTGGGTCCATGGAAAAGAGGACACTGCTGAAAACACAGCTAAGGTCTTAGTGTACACTTTGATAACTGCCCCAAAGGGTTAGAGCAGCCTTCAGTGAAATTTCCAGGTCTCTGTCACTATTTGTGCATTTCTGTTAGAACTGTTCACAAACTAATCTGCAACTTACACCTTTGGATGAAAAGCAAATATTTTTAAATATCAAACTTTTTTTTCCCAGGAATTTATTAGTTTTGTTTAAGTATTGTGATGTTATTTTTGCATTAGTTAAAAAGAAACATATTTATATTGACTGGATGTTAGTGTTTCATACTGAATTTTCCAAATTCATGGCATCTAGAACACCTAACCAACCAGTACACCAGTCTTTCTGCTCTGAAATGGTGAATGGCCCTTTGCTGTGGGTGAGAATCAAATTTTTTTTAGTAGTTTTTGGTTTTTTACCATCAAAAGTCAAATCTTCTCAGAATGTTTATTCTGAAAGACAAATAATTTTTTAGTCGTGGACAAATGTCACTTTGCTGTCACTGAAACCTTGCTGGTCACAGTAAAATTAATTAACACAAACCTAGTACAAAAGTACTTCTCATTTTTGTCTAAGTAATTGTCCATTTTATTCATCTTCTTTTACTGGAGCAATGGAAGTGGAGACAGCATTCAAGACAACTTAAAAAGGAAACAGAAGCAGAAACAGAAAAAGAAATAATAGAAATACAATATAGAAAATAAAACACTTTTTTTTCAAAAATTATTTTTTGCTTCAGTGGTGAGCCCTTTTTGTAAAATTATCATCTAAAAATAGTATCAGTCACTAATCCGTACTGCTATAAAAGTTCTTTTGACAGACTGCTTTCCACAGTGAATGCTGACATGGTATCAGGCAAAAACATAAAATATTTAAAAATATCAAAACACTGACCTTTATACAACTGAAAGATTAGCCTAGGTAAAAATAGTGAACCCTAGATTTGCTTACTTCCTATGCTTAACAGATGACACTTCACTTAATATTAGATTTCTAGTTTAGGATTGTGATAAATATTGACCATTACTCTACTTCCAAATTCAGATCTCCATTACAAGTGAACAACACGAATAACAGAGCCTTCATGGCCTCTATTTCAGTAGAAACTTGTAGTCATGATAAAACCACTTTTTCCTACTTTTTGGTTCCACATATGAAATATCTTTACAAATGCCCTCAGGTCACTAAATTTCCCTTCTTATACACCAGTAGGTCTCTGCAAAGAAAGTATGGGGTTGAATTACTGAAAAAATACAGAATTGTTTATGTACATCTTGCTAAATCCAGGCAACAAATATGCAACGTAGTACAAACAATAAATTTATGAGTTGCAAACTTTTTTCCATTGTACCAAAAAACCCACATTTTTTCTTTGATACTTATCTAACTAAACACAATGCACTATCACATAGTCACTGGCAACACAACCTTTCTTCAGGGTAAAATAATATCTTTAGGTCAAGTGAATGCATTTATACAAGGTTGCCTTTACGTTAACTGCATTCTGCTGTTGCTGTATGGACAGTGGCAAACAATATGCTAGTGGTTCTGCAGATCTGAAAGAACGGTTGGCCTATCTTTGGAAAAAATGGTTTAAGAATTGTGATTACAGTGATACTGTGTTATTCGGTCATACCTGAAGACCTCACTAAACCAAAGTTCCTAGTGACATCAATGGCTATCTTGTCTGAGCAAGGACTGATTAACAACTGCAGGATATTAGTCCTGGAAGCTCGTAATATGCGTGAAGCCCAGTACAAATTAGCTTTTTGTCAGCTATGACTGGATGTCGTGTACAGTTTGCAAAAGAATCTCCTGAAATCACTTGCATTTTAAGCTTTAGAATTTGTAGGGTTTTACCATGCAAATTGCTTTTTTCCACGCAAGTAGAAAGCACTGTGGTTTTGTGGTTGGTGGCTAGCACTTTGTGGCTTTATTGTACTTGTTTTAATATAGGAAAACTTCTAGAGCATATTTGCATTGTGACATATTGTTTTGATTGGGTCTTGCAGAAATAATTGACCCAAACCAAGTTACTGGACACTATATCTATTGGTTAATTAGAACTTTAAGATGCAACAAATAAAACATATTATTGATTTTAAATCTTCAATCAAATAAATATTTACAGCTGCAATTTGCCAAAATTATTTACCTTTCAATAGCAGATCACAAAAAGTTTATGCACTACAGATTCCAGTGAATGCCTTGGCCATCAATGAAATTACAAACAGAATTAAAAATAAGTGTTTGGGCTATCATTACAGTCTATAAATGGCTGATGTGGTTCTCTTTTAAAGATGTGTGATCTTCTACATTAGTAGATTTTTCAATGCATAATTGACCTTGAGATGGAGAATAACCTTACAGTAGAGTGGCTTTTCTTTCAGGGAACAATGAGTATAGATATTAGAGGATGTGCTTGTTGTCAATGACCATTGCTGAAATCTGCCTGTACCACACTGGGACAATCAATTTTGTAAATGATTGCAATAATCAAGGAAATTGCCTAATTTATAAATCCTGGCATACAGCATTTTAATGGATTTCTACATTTTAATGCTGATGCTTTCAAAGCCAAATGAATTGTTGTCCAAGCTGTCACTACACAAAATGATAAAAACATTCAGTCTTGTGGGTAACTACATCTCATGGATATTCAGACCATCAGGTACATAATCACTCATTAGTGAAATCTGTGATAGTTTCCAGTTACATGCCAACAGCAAAAACAACACAGTTTCCTTATGAAAAAGCCCTCTGGGAACTGAGGACTAAAAATAGTGGAGTATTACTGAAATAATACACTAAAAAATTTCCTATCTTTCTTTGTCCTTTTAAGACAGCACACTGTTTTACCTTTTTTGTTCTTTTTTTCCTTTTTTCCTTTTTTTTTTTTATTTTCCCCATAGGTAAAAAANTCTTATTTCTATAACCAAGAGGCAGGTCCAACAACTTTTTGACCATGGATGCCATCAGTTTATATGGAAACAAAAAAGCAGGACATGATGCCACAGCTGTGGCTGGTAAGTATTTCTACCTAAACCACCCTCCAAGTCGTTTTCCACCCTCAAGGCAGTTCTGCAGACTTAGTTGTACATGGATTGCTATTCTCAGTTAAACCTTGAGCAATTGATTTCAGCCAATAGTGGGCTGCCAGTGCTTTACTTACTGCTCAATCTCACTAACCTGACATTTATGGTGTACTGATTGGCCTATGTCAGTGGTGGTGGTTGTAAATTCACTTTGAAAAGCTTTGTGTTAACAGCCTTCAACCAGGCTCTGCAACGAGTATGAGCAGGCAAGCTGACAATTGCTCGACCTCCTGCCCTTATTACAGTGAGTAAATCAGGCTTTGAGCCATTAGGCTGGAGCCCGAGGCCTACACAAAAAGGATTGACATGACTAAAGGTCAACCTCTGTCACACATGTGTAACAATTTGGATAATGGAATTCTGTAACTTATCTGGAAAAGGTGCCGAATGTGTGAAGGGAAAGTATACCCTGGGCTGAATTTTCCAGCTTTTACATTAAGCAATTGCTCAAAGGTCTGCGCTTTAAAGTTCTTGCACATTTGATGCCATGGAATCTGGGAGACAAAAGCCCACAGAGCAGTGATTGAGACAGTTCTGCAAAATATTGAGCATCACCACCACCTGGAAAAGCGCATGGTGTGGTTTCACCTTGTCAAGTCTGTAAAAAATACATTATTGGCATCAGGTACATAACGCTGTTGGGACATGCATGTAGGACATTAAAGTACTGCTTTTATGCACCAATTTTGAATCAAAAGTAAGTAGAAATAATTAACTGTTAATGGCGTCGTGAATTAATTTTAATTTGGGGCCTTACAAACTAGATTTCATCCAACCATGGAAATTTCTTTTATTAACTAATAAAAAAAAAGGTCAAATATTTCCATAATATTGGTGATTGGATCACTTTTCAGCTATGCAGAAAGGTAGTGGTCAAACAAGGACAGAATTGAGCTTTTATATTTATTTGTGTTCTGCTTCAGTATTTTTGCATATTACATAATGAAATCTCCAAGGTGAGATTATGTGCCATGGAAAAACAGACAGTCCCTGCATGATCTTGCAATTTAAAAAATATTTTTTTTTCTGGGGATAGTGTGTGTCCAGACACGTGCATGTTCCATGCAGTCCACAGAACTATTATTTTCAGTAAGACTGCTAAAATTCTGGGGCTGTATCCAACTCCAAACACCAAACTTTAGTCCAAACTTCACTTTGGAAATAGGAAGAGAGATCTGCCCCCATGTTAAATTAGATTTGTTTCATGTGTGCTTAGACTTATTTATCTGCCAGGCATACATTAGATCTGTACATCTACTGTAGATATATGAAGATTTGTTGTAGATCATTATGTAGATCAAATGAAGATACCAAAAACATGGAGATACATGAAGATAATGTGTGAGAAAGTCTTAAAAAAATCACAAGGCTTCTAAAAGAAACATCAAAGTTTAGTTTAGCTTTTCTAAGAACAAAAATTATGCAATATAAAGTACCTTCTCATATACCTTCGTGATCAAACCAACTTTGCATTGACCCTAAGAAAGGAATCTGTAACATACAGAAGTTATCTGGAAAAATGTGATACTAAGTCATCCGAAGTACTAATGATAGCAACCTGCTTTGTAATGGCTTAGCACAATTTTCTCCTAGGATACACACATTAAGGAAGCTGTGCCACTTCATACTGAATTTACAGTTTAGCAAGCTACTGAACACAACATTATGGATATTTCCAGTAGGCAGTATGAGAACTTAAAATCCATGTAAAACTAAAATTTATCGTGCTTTTTCAATGGAAAATAAATGCAAGAATGATAAACAATGCAAAATCCACAGAAATGGCAAAACAAGAAAGTAACAGAATAGCACCAGCTGTTACTCTGCATAATTTAAGATATAATAGTAGTATAACTAAGGGGTTTTTTCAAGACAAAATTATTTGAATTTCATGAACATGACAACGTTGAAGCAAGGCTGACAAGCAGCCTAGAATACTAGATGATGGATTGCTGAGAAACATAATTTTCACTTTAACAGAACGACAGCATGCGCATAATTCTATCCCCCAGTGCTTTGCTGTAACAGCGAATTTAGTCCAAAACTACAGGCTTGAGAATCTGAATACAAATCTTCCACCACAGCTGGAGTGAGTGCTTCATTTGAAAGGTAAGGATTCTCTGTGCATATTAATTTGTTTAGAAATGTATAGTATTGCTGCATGGGCTCTGGCCAACATGCACCCCAGCAAATTGCCTATTTTTGGTCCAGATGAAGTTAAAGACAATGTTTTCTTTTACTTCAGCTGAGACACAAAAAGACCAATAAGCACCCAAATGGTACTTTATTAAGATGACATGCACCCTTTCTAGTAGGATCAGTTAATTTGGGAGGGGAGGGGAGAAATTATTAAGGGAAAAATCAGTTACACTGGTTTACCACTTTGTATTCACTAATGAACTCCCTGATGTATGTATATTTTGCTCATCCCTGTAAGAAAAGTGGCATATGAAAAAGCATTTCTCCCAGAAATGCTAACCTTGAATTAAGTCAGGCTAAAATAAAGTGAAATAATATATTTGACATTCTTGGACTATTCTAAGAAAAAAATAACTATTTGACCTCTGACCAAATAAATAAATAAGTAAGTAAATAAGACAGCAAACCCTTTATCGGGTACATGAAGAAAAGGAAACTGTAAGACTGTATCCTTTGATATGTCTGTCAATAAAAGTTTTTTGTCTAAACAGCATTTGCAAGGGAAAAGAACATTTACAAATAGGCTGTTTCCAGAATTCACAGTTTAAAGTTTGGAGCCTGAAAAACTGCAACTACCAACATGTAGTTCCTTTTAAACTTCTTTATTTTCTTCTAATAGAATTTAAGTGGATATCTTATACTTTCCTTAAGTCTGCTCTTATTAAATTTTGATGTTAAACAGAAAGGGGAAACCATGTGCAACTAGATTAATTTATCTCCAGGGAGTAAGGACACATTAATAATTGAGATAATGTTTTCATATATGTTGGAATCAAGTGTGCCTTTTCACTCCTTTATTAGAAAACACATTAGGGAAAAATTATCTCATTCTCATCAGTAAGACCTAATTGCTGAGAAAGTCTTTGTTTGCTTTGCAATAACAAAAGAATTATTCTCACTACTTCAGAAAAAAAAAAGGGGGGGGGGATCAGAAATATTATCAAGCACTGCTGGAAAAAATGCCTGTATTACCAAAGAAGTGTTTACTTAATACACCCAGTCCTGTTTTTGTTTTAAACAAATCAGGGTTTATTGTATTTTTATAAAACACAAGCAAACTCTGGATTGACTAGAAGTGGGCCAAAGGGGAAAAAAAAGCACTACAACTGAAAGTGACTAATATTTTTGGCTTTCTGAAAGGCTTATCTTTCTCTAAGTTATAAAAAAAAAAATCTTAGATGATTGTGAGAGAACTCTATAATTTCTCATGAACACCCATAGGTGTCAAGGCCTGTTGCGAGGTAATGGAACGGTATGTAATTTACTCTGAATTGTTGTACATTATGCTGTATGGATTACATACAAAGCTAACATCAAATCCATGGTGGGAACACTTGTGCAGACAGACTGAAGCATATTTCCATAAGATTGAGCTATACATTAAATGCGGTGCCTCTGATGTTTCCCACAACAAAGAGTTTTAAAAAAAGCCACCAAAACAGTAACTACTCTTGAAAGTCTTTGGAATAGCACTTCTATTTGTCTGGTGTACACTGAAAACAAAGAACTGTAAACTAAAATAAATATCTATCTACTTGACTTTAAAGTGCTGAGAGAAAAATGTTAAAAAGTTATTGCAATACTAAGAAAGAGAAGTTCTCTCTATAAGGTCCATCAAGACCTAATGCTGAATAACTAATCTGTAGACAGACTTGTATTTGCAGATATCTTGAAAATATTAGTGGAAGAGAATTGACTAAAGCCACAAAATTATAAAGGGACAGTGATGAGTCATTCCTTTTTCATTTTCAGTGATTTAATCCACACTCCCATACCATATAGACTAAAAGAATACAGTCTATTCACATATATACTTTCATTTGCTTTTATTTATTTTCGTAGGTCAGGTTTTGTAAAATCACACACACTTTCTGATTACTTTCTTTCACTAAATTTTTCTTTATTAAACATTTGTTCTGTGATATATAAAACACACCAAATTGAAAGTCAAAACAAATGAGAAACAGCCAAAACTTTTAGCTAAAGCTTTGAGTATGTGCTTTTTTGCTAACAGCTTTTGTCATTAATTCAAGACAGAAATAATTCAAGACCATGAGCCGCCCAAAAATACATTAATAATAAATTAAATTTAATTATTATTTTTAAGATAATTCCCTTAAAAGACACACACTCTTTTTGCTGGCCAACAGGAAATCTGTGTTGTGCGTTAAGAACAGAAAAGGAATCCCACAAAAAAACTCAGCTGAGACCTGCTGATGGCCTGAATCTAACACCCACAATAGTACTATTTCTTATTTTTGCTTAACTTCTTTTTGTTCTTTGCTTTTAGTTTTTCTTTCATTGTTTTAAAACAGTTTTTAAGTTACCCTGAAATCTGACTAAAAATTCTTGCCTTTAAAAAAAGATATTGTCAAGATTTGCAATTAATCTTGCATAAAACTGACTCATAATAAAAAAAAAGATAATTTAAATATTTATGGACAATGTAAAATTCTCTGAGTCCATTTATTTTATTTAAATTTCAATATTTCATGTAGTCTGTGGATCTGGCAAGCTCATTTTACTGTTATATGTTCTGTTAATTAGAATAGTCTAAATGACAATACCCCTCTCAACAATTAAAATAAAGCCTCCAAAATCGAGTGTCCCATAAAAAAATATTTGATTAATAATGTATCCCAAAATTCTCTCATTATAATCACTGGGCTTTGGTAGGAACAGATTTAAGACCTAATCATCAATATATACTATACAAGAGAAATTCCATCTCCACTGGAGGCAACAACAAAACTTCCAATGATTGCAAGTCATCCAGCTTTCTTGAGCACCTTCTGAGTGTGTTCTGAGGCTAATCTTTTACTCTTTAATGTGAAAATCTCCTTACCACAATGGTCTTTTGGGTAAACACTTTGAGACAAAGACCTCAACATGTTCTTTACTATTTGCATATAGGAAAAGCACGGGGACTCCTACTCCACACCACCAAATATCTTTCAAAAATCCATTCACTTTTACTCTATACTCCCTGAAGACAGCAAAAACACTCTTTGCATCTTCATGGACTCCTTATATTCTGAAGATTCGGATTCGGTCTTGATGAGCAAATACCACCTGCAGATTTATGGACATGTTCCTATGAGTCACTGTAGCAGTTAATCTCGAGGAGAGCAGAAGCTGCAGCTACAGACGACTAAGCAGAACTAAAAAATTACACTTTTCAGCATAAATGAAAAAAATGAATGGAAGATACTAGGAAGAAAGTAAGCTGTTTCTGACACACCAGGATCATGTATTTTCCCTAGCAGTTATCACTGTTACCCTCTTTAAAATAGTGACAAATATTAAAGAAAAAAATAAAAATTGGAGGGGATGTGAAAGTGGCTTTCACATGAAAGCACTGGAAGCATCATTAGGGGAATGCACAGTCAGTACAGCACCAGAGTTGAACTACACTGTGAACAAGCGCTAATACCTTCATTGTGCAAAAAGCAAGGCTGTAGAATAGACCCCTGCCTTTGTTTCAGCAGCTTTCTCAGACTGCCTGTGGGTCACAGCCATGGTGCAGTATGCCATCTCAATCCACAAGTGCTACTCTAAGATGATACAGCTGGTGCTGTGATCTGAGAGCTCCATCAGCTCTTGTTATTCAGGTCAAAATGTAGAAAGCACTGGGTTTTGTAAGCTTCAAACTTCTCTGGCCATGTCTCTCTACTCCTCATCACAGCATCTGCAGCAATCTGCTCTTCTGTAAACCGCTGTGATATCTGTGGTATCCACTGTTTTTCTGGCTACCTTTAGTACAGCAAGGCTTTTGCTTGCATTGTTTACGTTTTCAAATCTGCTTGCTCAGCTTACTTAAATTGTGGGTTTGTTTGCTTTTTTTCATGGCTAGTGGACAGTGCTACTACTACACACAATTGCACTCCAGGTCTACTTCAAAATGATTAAATTTGACAAGGAAGGAAAGATGATAACTTACTTCCCAGAGATGCTGAGTGTTCCTGATGGCACCTGCTTGAACCTTCTCTGGCAAGAGCAGGATTCCCTGGAAGGGCCCAATCCAGGTGCCCTGCTGAATCCTCTGTGCCGCACAAATGCCATAGGCCAGGCCAGGCACAGTGCTGGTGCACAGACACACTTCTCGGGGCAGGTCCCGGAGCCACTCTGGGATCTCAGGTGGAGGGGCTGCTGCGGCTGCACTGCTGGTGCCCACCAGCCGGCGCAGGGAGTGGAGGGGCCCGTGCATAGGGCACTCACCGTTGCGGTTGTCAGCACACATGTCACATCCTGAGGGGCAAAGAGGGAAAAACACCATCAGTGTGGTGCTGCTGGCCACCACCATCACCAGTGCCATGGGCGAGAACATGCAGATCCCCGTACTTTTCCTGTCATTTCATGGCAGCCCAGCACTCACACATCGTGCCCCTTTGTGCATTGTTTTGGATGGCTTTCCTAATTTCACCAAAGCTCTAAATAAGAAATTCCAAAGGCTGAGCAGAAACCCTGCAGACAATTTGCAAGTCTGGCGTGTTCACAGATCTGCCAAGACTCATTTATTTTAACATAGTTTTTTAAGATTCATTTTTTGACTAATATAAATAGCCCGTTTAAACCACCCCAGTGTGTTTCAGCAAGACATTTTAAAGCACAGAGTGCCTTACGAGTCCCTCTCATTTGCCTCACCACAGCTCAGCCCAAGGGTTTAATTGGAACAGGATTTCATTTATTCCTTATTTTAAATGAACATTCACTCTGCTTTTTACATTAACATGTGTGTACATGCCTGCTTGTTTAGAAAATTAAATAAATAAACCAGAACCTCATGAATGACAAATTGAATCATGCATGGACGTTAACTTTCTTAAACCCAAATCTAATCTTAAAACTGAAATTATGTAGCAAATATTACTGATTTCTAGCACACACATGAATATTTTTTTATTGAATAGAAATGCATGTTCTTTGCCTGTTACATTTAGCTGAGGCTGTGGGGAGGGGGGGGAAATAAACAACAACAGCAAAAAAACCACCAAAACCAGCATATCTGGGTTTGTGAACAACTCCCATGAGAAAGGATCAGTTTGCAAAAATGTTTATTTTCCTAACTGTTTTAATAAAGGACAATGTGATTCTGTTTTGGGAAGATCCTACAATCATTTTTCTTTCCTGAGAAAAGAAGACTTTGGTTAAATGTTTCCACTGCACACTACTGCATATGCCATGGATGTACATCTTCCAGGAAAATGTTTCATGTTCAAGAAATCTGGGGATACGTTAACACAACAATAAATCAATTGAAATGTTACCATCTTCTGCACATTTCACTTGTGTAGCACAATAAAGGTTTTCATATAAATTTATTCCAGAAACACAAAGAAAAACCAATAACTATGTCATAGTACTCATATAGCAAGTCCTACATCTTCAGAACTTACACCCTTTCTTATAAAAACAGAACACAGTATTCACTACAGAAGCTGGAGTTTCTTCATCTATGTCACAGATTTAGACTTGCTAGATTGCCTGTAACCACAGTTTCAATTCTCAGGGGGCCTGACTCAGATGTTCTTGTTTCTGAGGTGGATGTACTGTGTATTAAGTAGACCTCTTTCCTACAGATCCTCCAAAGGAAAACCTTCCTCTCAATTCAGTCAAACCTAGTAAAGGATAATAAAAGATGCATTTTCAAAGTACGGGTTCTATGTGCATTCTCCAATTTCAGACATGCTACCTAAGCACTCTTTCCTGTCATCCTCTTTTAAATTCTATCATACAAAAATGGTGCATTCAGCAACATGAAAATATTTGTCACTTACATGTGGAAGCTAATTTCCCTCAAAATCGTTACACCTTCTAGTCTTGCAGGAAATGCATGTGTCTCTACCCGGTGCTTGTCTGTTCAAGTTCTCCACCAGCATCATCGATTACAGATCTTAGCAGAAAGCCAGCCAGCAAGGCATGAGTTGTGCATTACTCTGAGGGGTGCCCCTGCAGAAGAAGGTCTCCTTATGAAACTCTCCCCATGCCATCTCTCCCTAACAGGTCAGGGCAGGAGGCAGGAAGAAGAGGAGCTGGCCAGCACGGCAGAATAAAGCCCCCTAGTGGGGACCGCCCTTATGTTGGCAAAAACACCACTTCTGGCTGGAGGGTGAAATTTTGTCTTGCCTTAAAGACATACTCCCTGCCGCAAAACGACTCTTCTGTTGGGTTAAGCCGCAACTGCAGAAGGGTTTTGCTCACTCAGAAACGTCAATTAGAGGTGGTCGGAGGATGAGATTTGCAGGACCCCAGGGAAAACGTTTCTGGCTGGTCCTGAGAGAAGATTATTATGCAGCAGATATTCCAACAGCCCGTTCCAGGCATGATGAATAAAAGGCAGCAAGTACATGCCGGGATTTTTTTTTTTTTTTGGTTGTTATTATTTCCACAGCTAGTTTGGAAAGTGAGGTATCACCACAGCATCTTTTCTTCCCTTTCCTCTTCAAAACCAGTCATCAAAAACCCCTGTGTTTTTGGCATATCCAAAGATGCTAGGGGCAGCACTGGAGTTTGGCATTGGAGGTCACATAGGAAAGGATCTTAAATAGGAAAAGAGAAGAAAGAAAAACAAAAACCAAACCCGAAATCCCAAATAGTTTGGCATGTGATACACTTTAAGCAGATTATGGCTGAACACTATAATCTACAGTTGGATTTGATGACTTTACAGATCTTTTCCAACCTAAATGGTTCTATGATTCTATGAATCTGGCATCTAACCGTGCAAGTTAGGAAGAAAACATCTGATAGGAAAACTGAGGACTTAAAGAGATGATGTCTAACCATGACGTCAATTAGCACCCAGGACAGGCCCCTGATTTTGACCTGTTTGCACTCTTTGACCATCTTCTAGATGTGTAACTCTCCTCATAGGTACTCGAATACTAATGGCTTTCTTAGAGACACCGTGTCTCCGGAGAAATTTACATTAAACATTCTAAGGCATCTTCATGATGCGGTTCGGATCATTTCAGTGACAATTTCCTGCATCCTGCCATAACATATATATAACTTTTAATGCACACACGTGTACCTGCCCAGAACAAGAATTTCTTCACTTTGTCCTGACAATATGTGGGCATGAGTGTGGGTTAAACATTTTATTTCTACATTTCCAAGAAAAGGAAACTAAGAAATTGTCAAGGAGTATAAACAAACCCTGTGTCACTGTCATTTATTACAGAAAGTCACACATGGTGATATTTATTTTCCACTGTCCAAAAACACTGGTAATGTCTTAATGCTTGGCAGCCACAGTATCTGATCCCCTGCTGTGTTCCTTTCCCTTTGTCCTGCCAAAGCTGAAAATTTGGAAAATGGAACATCTTTTGAAACTGCTTTGGCTAATGGCTTGTTGATGAGGGGGGGGATAATCTGTCTTTAATACTAAGCAGTACTGAATTTCTTCTTAGTTCCGTGTTTTATACGTTTATCTTTAGTGGTTATGCAATTATACAAATAAAATTTTTAAAAATTCTCATAAATGTTATAAGGAGCAGACCCCCATTTTACCACGCCTTGAGTAAAAAGGCTACTGTGCATCTTTTCCTCTTCTGTCACTAACTTTTGCATAATATGTAGAAGCATCCATTTAAAGACCATCACTGTAGGCAGTGGATTCTTTTGACTCAGAGGACAAGGGAAGGATGTCCTTAATATCAGATAGGAGGAAAAAGCAAGAACTCCAAGACTTGCACACTGCCCTGCCCCACAGGTAGAATCAACAGCATCATCTTCATGTTCATGTATCCTGCAGAGAACAATGGAATGCAATGCACCAACTCACTTAATACTACACGGAAAAGAAGGGAGGAGGGGAATTGAGAAGGGGATAGTTGTGGTCCACTGACATTACAGGAGTCTCCAAAGTGGATGGCAACCCATGCAGGTGTGGGAAGTTCACATAAAACAGGCACACTTGTACAAGTGTGAACCTTCCAGAGAACTTCCACACAGGGCAACAAGGAGAGATGTACTGTGCCCTTCCTCCTCGAAGAGCCTTCAGCCTTGAAGAGCAGCTATGTGAGTACAGGCCTTCTCCGAGAACAGCTGAAATTAACATTTCCACTCTCTGTAATAGCATCAGTCAAGCCCTAAATCCAGCCAAGAAGCGAGAAATGTGAGAAAATTCAGGGCTTTGCTGAAAATGGAAAAAGAAAGTAGGACTGCAGCCAGAGCAGAGCGTCTTCTGATAAAATCTGGAAATGTAGAAGGTAAGGTCAGTGGGAGCGCTCCACTGCAGGGCCAGATATGGCCCAACATTTTGGAAGGAGATCAGTCCCTCACTTTATACCTTCATACTCTGTAGAGAGTAGGATTAAGGAAAGAAGGAAGCAAGGAAAAAAATTAAAGGATTTCCTAGTGGAGTTGTTTGATATGGCTCTTTTGGGAGAATTGCAATATGTTACTGTTTATGTGCCTCCATAAAAATGAACACAGTGTAATGCCAGCACTATAACTCCATGTGAGTACACTTAAAAGTACTAAAACCAAGCAAAAGGACATATCATTGACCCAAACCAAAATTCTAAACACTCTTCTCTTAGATTGGTTTAATCCAACCTAAAAATCACTACTACTACATGCTTTAAAGGAAATCTGAAAGGAGAAAGCTTTTGTCAGTGAAAGGTAGGGTTGTAACCAGCAAACCAGCTGTAACAATAAATGAAAGAAATACATTTTTGTCTCAGCAATAATATGCTTCAAAGGTGCAGTTATACTGGATACCTGCAGTTTGCCGGTATTAAAGAAGGGTGGCCTCTGACCTTCTGCTTCATAATTCACCGCAAGCATTCAGGTATCCAGTGTAAGTGGCCATCATTTCACATGGTATTACTCACTTGCAAGTATAAATCACCACAGCTGGCCCTGCATCCCAGTCTGGGCCCATGTACCCAGCTAAGTGGGAGGGTGGGCTGGATGAGACAGTACCCTTTGCTTTCCTGAGGGTTGGCGTTTTCCAGGGAATCACGGCCTCCCTTGTACCTCAGTTGCCTCATCAACGAGCTGGTATCAACCTCCTTTTACAAAATTAGTAGCAGTTTCTCGCAGACAGCCTGACTCGAGGCAGACTTTCGGGAGAACAAAACACAGATGCATTTTCTCCTCCGGTGCCCTGTATTTATATGCTTATTTATTCTATATACTCGTTTCAGGAAGAGGGACCAAGCTCAGCCTGCTGCCCCAGGGGGCGGATGGCGTCCCGAGGGTGCCGAGTCACCGCCGATGGGTGGAGACCCACGGCCGGCACGGGGTCCCCGGGCGCCCGACCCCCTCCCTTCCCGGGCTTTTCCCCCTCGCTGCCCCTCGTTCCTCTCGCCATTTCCCCCGGTCGGGCTCCGAGCGTCGCCACCGCGGGGGAGACAAAGCGGAGCCCTCGCTCCGCTTCCGCATCGGCGCAAGATCCGCCGCGGGGTACGAGACCCCGCTCGGGGGTCAGACACACCCCGCGCCAGCTCCTCGGGGGAAGATGATGTACGAGGGCCGCCTGGGCGCCCTGGGGTGGGTCAGGGCGGCCGTCCTGCTTGTGGAGCGGCTTTCGGGTTATTTTTAAGAGGCGGGTGGGGGGCGTGTTGAGGGAGGTGGGCTTTATTTTTCCTGCCTTCTGCTACAGGTATGAACGAATTGAATTTCTGTGTCAGGTATGAGAAGGGTAGGAGAATATTGTGTGTAGATAAACCTTGCCACCCTCTGCCCCTGAGAGACCCCCATATACAATGTAGAGATGATGAATAGGCTCTGGGAGAGGAGATCGAAGTTCAGTCCGCACCGGCTCCACTCTCTCCTACAAAACTATAGGGCAATTAATTGTGGCTTGTCCCCTCATCCTTCATCTCCTGGTGGCACATATCGATGGAGATTACTGCTGATGGACCATTTTATCACCCTAAATAAACAGTCACCACCTTCTCTAACCTCAATCTAATGTATGGCTATCTGCTATATTTAAGGGTTCTGGGTAACTAATGATGTAAAATAGCTAAATCATACAGGTTACCAGCAGCCTAGAGGAAAAAAAAATCCAAATATTTTCCACACCGATCCACTTCACAGCATGTTATATATACACAGTGTCTCCCTGTAAATTGAATGGGAAGAGGCGTGCAAAGTGCTTGGTCGCGTGACACTTCAGTTTTACACAGCGTATTTATTATAGTGGCAGGTTGGTTCTTTCTGGTGAAGGTAGAGGAGTCTCAGACTTCTCATTGAAAAAGCCTCTCTCCAGCAGCTAGGGGCAAGCCTCCACAGGAGCAAGCCGGCCCCGCAGCCCCCAGACTCGCCCTAGGAGCTCTCCTCCTAGCCTTCCGAGCGCCCCTCCCCCAGGGCCCAGAAATACCCTCATCCTTCCAGATTCAAGGCTGGGAAGCAAACCGTCCCCAGCCGCCTGCTACATTATCAGGGCTTTAACATAATCCCCTTTACTTCCCTGGGAGTAAAGACTGCAGGGCCCTAATTAGGGGTTTGTCTCTTAATTGCCTTTATTATTGTTATTTTCCCCCAGCTAACCCCCTTTCAATTTAAAACAATTACACACAGATGCTTAATCTGCAGCTCCGTGACGGCCCTCAGCCCTCTCCCTTGCCCAAGACCGTGCCATATGCATTGATATTTGACGATCAAGGCGTGTGTCTACGGGGAAGCCGCCGCCCCTTCATCTTCCCGCGGCGGTCGCCCGGGGCCGGGCCGGGCGCTGTGGAGCGGGGCCAGGCGGGGTGGCGGGGGCCGGGAGGGCCGCCGCCACCGCTCCGGCTTCCTCGACGGGCCCGACCGCCTCCCGCTGCCCCGCCGGGCCGGGCCGGCCGCACGGAGAGCGCCTGGCGGCACACAGGGAGCTCGCCGACGCTTCTCCCGAGCGGGTGGGTCCTCCCGGGAGACCGGGGAGATGCGGGGTGCCCCGGAGAAGAAGGAGATGCTCGTGGGGAGGAAAGGGGACTGCTTGGGAAAGTAGGGGAAACGAGGCGCTCGCTCGGATGGCGAGGGAGACACATCTAAGATTAAAAGCCTGGGAGCTGCCGACACCCGCAGCGCGCGGGCTGGGCCCGGCGGAGCCGGCGGCCGGCGACCCCGCTCTGGGGAGGGTGTCGGTCCCGGCGGGTGGGGGTTTATACCAAGTTGGGCAGAGCCAGCCCGTCTCGGGGTTTCGGTGGGACTGTCTGAAGATGAAAGTGCAGCAAACAAGTACAAAAACTAAAGTCGACGGCTCCTCACGTCACTCACAGCCCGCCACCTCCTTTCCCTCGAACAGGCACCTCTGGTGCGGAAAGGCGACTGAGGGTGGGAGTCAAGGCGGCTGGAAATCCTGCCTGCCCACGGACTCGGGAAGCCGCGCAGGGGCAGCCAGGCCTGTGCCCTGCAGCTTGTTCCCCTGATAGTCCGAGTGCGTGGAGTGCCGCGGCACGGTACTGGATGCAGTTCCCGCACTCCTTCTTCATTTGCAGTTTACTTTTTCTTTTTTCTTTTTTCTTTTTTCTTTTTTTTTTTTTTTTTTTTTTTTTTTTTTTTTTTTTTTTACGGCATGAGTTGCCCAAAGCAAATGCACCTGGCCCCAGAAGACTGAAACATTCGCGTTAAAAGTTTCCCTTAGAGGTAACTAATGACCGCTGGAGCGACAGTCGCCCTGTAAACAAGTTCAATGATAAGAATTTTTAGACCTAGCTGCAGGGGAAAAAAAAAAAAAAAAAAGTGCTCGACACGGCGCTGGCTGCACCCTGCCCGTGCTTCCGACGGCGAGGGCTGCCCCGTCCCAGCCGAACGCGACACACACGTCGCCGAACGCGACAAATCAAGCCGTTTGCTTTCCCAAATTCCCCTTTAGTATCGCGGTTGGGAAAAAAATATTCAGGCTTCGCCTGCGACTCTGCGGGGTGCTATTATTCCACTCAATCCTTAAAAATGCTCCTCCCAATCCTTTTTTTAATCTTCCTTTCTATTTTTAAAACCTTTATCTTTTAGATTTACGGAGCTGCTCCGAGAAGTAAAACATGTATTGTCTGAACGGTTCGGTTGGCGATTAGAAGTGCATTTCGGATTACATTTACTGTATGTAATTTATGAGATCACATTTTCTGCACCCGAGAATAGAAATATATATGAACATGTTTCACTAGAGGGTAAAACTAAGCATGAGGAAGTCGCTTAAAACAAAGCCGACATCCAATACAGAAAGATTTGCAATGTTAAGAAAGCGGGAAAAATCTCCACCAAACTCCGACTCAACTTTTCTCTTGAAAGTATGCCCAACTCCCAAGACTATGCTAACATCTAGGCAATTTAATTAACACACAACACAGTTTCATGGAAACTTTCAAAACAAGCTCTGCATCTGAAATATAATTAAACGAATCCGCGTTTTGCTTGGGCGTGTGTTTATGGATCGCTGGCTTGGGGTACCGTTTGTCTGTTCAACAGCCTTCCTTAAATAGACATTTAGGGAGTGGGGGTTGAGAAGGACAACAAAAAAATAAAGAGTTTTAAGAAAACTTAGTATAAAGGAGAGTGTTTGAAGCAATGCAAAAAAAAAAAAGTACCGAAGCCATGGTGCACTGTTATAACAAGGGAAGATCCGTGTGCTCTGGATGTTAGTAATAGAACTGTTGAGCTATTAGGAGTTCATATAGTTCTTTTCAGACCGTGAATTTTCTTGGTTGCATAGGATTGACAGATATAGGAACAAAGGAGAGACAGAACCAGATTCTAAAATTACAGACCTCTCATCGATACAGACGTTTAATAACAGTGGCAACCCCTTCCCCTCCCCCTTCCCCCCCAAAAAAAACACCAAACAAAAAACGACTATATAATTGGCAACAGCAGCAGTATTAAACGCTTTCTATCCACTAAGTCCTAAATGAATTCTGACACTCATGTAGACTTTTTCGTCTAGAAATCAGTTTTTCTTATTAAATGACCATGTCATGCATTTCTATAAAGGTGAAAACTAAAACCAGCGACGTGTTAACGAGGTCTGAAAGGAAAACGATACTCTTAGATAAGAGGGAGGAAAACTTTGTCCTAGACCATGGCATGAAAACTGCAACTTTTCCCTGCCCAGATCGGAGGAGTAATTGATTTCTGGGTATGCAGCAAAGCCTGGGATTTCCAGGTAGGAACAGAGTGAGATATGCAAGGTAAGAAATGACCACCTTTCTGGTAAGTTGGTCTGAAGCATTTCTGAATCCATTTTCCTAAGCAGGCCTCCGAAAGAAATCTCCCCCCACCACAGCCTTCCCGGTGAAGCGTGCCTTCCAGGGAAGGATCTGGGTCTCAGGCAAGAAAAAGTGCTACCGAGGGGCTGCCGCCCGTCTCCTGAAACCACTTGGAACAACTCAAAGCCAGCTCAAGGGATAGAAGGGCAGGGCGAAGCATGCTCCTCGTAGAGGGAGAGCGGTGCAGGCACCAACTGCGGTCCCCCAGCCTGGAGCGTCCCCAGGACGGCCCAGTGAGGGGAGAGGCGGAGGATGAAGGGTCGAGAACTGCGAGAAGGGGCACGATACGTACGGTTGTTGGGGTCACTGGTGTGCTGATTCAAGGGGATGATCTCCATGCGCTGCTGACCGTACAGGTAGTAGTCCAGCTCCTCGGCCGTGCAGCGGTACCGAGCGACCGCACGGTCGCCGCATTTGCTGCCGCCGCTGCCGCCCCCGCACAAGTCCTTGCCCTGCAGGGGAGTGGGCGCTCCTGCGGCTGGGAGATCCGAGCTCTGTAGCGGGCCGAAGACTGGGAGCTGGGTCACAGGCAGAGAGGTCAGGCCGGCCAGGGAAGCGGCCGCCGCGGCAACGCACGAGGAGGTAGAGGAGGAAGACGGAGTGGACGAGGAAGAGGAGGAGGAGACGGAGGAGAGGGAGGTCGGGCGCTGGCGGAGGCTATCAGCCGGGGGCTCGGCTCTCTCGGGCGGCTGAAGCTGGGCGAGGGCCCCGCTGCTTTTGAGCTGGCTGCTCTGAGGGAAGAGCTGCTGCCAGTGCTGTAGATAGGCGGGATCCACCTTCAGGAACGCGGATCCGCCGGGGTCGCCGGGCTTCAGCATCGCTCTGCCTGTAAAGCGGAAAGGAAGGGGATAGAAGACGTGAGACCCCCGCCCCGCCCCGGCAGGGCTGCCCCGACCCCGCGTCCCCCCCGGACACGCCGGGCCACGCGTGGGCTCTGCCGCGGCTGTGCGGGACCGGCGGTGGGACCGTACGCGCGCCACTTCCCCTGCCCGTGCCAGGCTCCTCAGGAGAAAATCTCGTCCCGAAGAGCCTCAGGGAGGACACGCGAGAACCATGGTGGCTGGGGCGACAAGACTGTCCCCCGGATCGCGGGCAGGACGCGGGCAGTCCCGGGCATCCCGTCACGCCAACCCGTGGCCGGAAAGCCCCCGGCCGCCCCGCAAGGAGCTCAGCTCACCCCGTCCCAGGCGCACGCACTGTCCTCCCCTTTCATTCCCTTCCCTCTCCTCGCGGTAGCAAACGACTCTCCGCTGACACCAGGGAGGAGGAGAAGGAGGAGAAAAGTTCAGCTACGCGCATACGCGCGCGGGTCTCTTCTCTCCGGCTGTTCCTGCTTTCCACGCTGGCGTTTGGAGGCGGAGGACGAGGCCCGGCAGAGTCCTGTCCCGAGCGAAGGTGCCCCGCTGTGCCCGGCCCGGCTCTGCCTTACCTGAGCGGGATGAGCGCTGCTGCGCGGGCGGACGTTTCGGCAGCCCCGGGAGCCTGAGCAGGAGGAGGACGGAGAGCAGAGACTTCTCTGGTCTTTGTCCACGAGGGAGCGGGGTGATCCTCTTCCAGGTGCCGGGTACCGGCGGGCCGGCTAGCTGCGAGCCGCCGGGCTCCCTCTGCCGTGGCTGCGCATCGCAGTCGCGGCCGGGCGCTCGGCTCGGCTCTGGCAGGCTCCGGGCGAGACACGTGGGTTTTACGACAGCGCAAAATACAAGTGTGTGTGGTGTGTACGAGAGGGAGGGGAGGGATCGGGAAGTTACCAGCGAGCCTGGATACAGAGCCCTTTTTTTGGCAACTTCCCCCACTTTGTTCCTTGCTCAACTTTTAAAGGTGTCCCTTTCTTCCCTTCCCTCCTCCTTCCCTCCCTCCCCCTCCCCCTTCTACCTTTCCCTCCCTCTCTCCTTCTCTCCAGCCTCCCTCCCTTCGTCTCTCTCTCTCTCTCTCTCTCAGTCTCTCTCTCTCTCTCTCTCTCTCTCTCTCTTTCCCAACCCCCCCCAAATCTCCCCCCAATTCCCCCAA